>NW_026067894.1:16265085-16279099 GCF_014885135.2 Alexandromys fortis
TTTTCATTTTTCTACATGTTGATATCCAGTTATGCCAGCACCACTTGTTAAATATGCTTTCTTTTTTCCATTTGATATTTTTTGCTTTCTTGTCAAAGATCAGGTATTCTAAGATGTGTGGATTGATATACGGGTCTTCTATTCAGTTCCATTGGTCCTCCTGTCTGTTCTTATGCCAGTACCAGGCTGTTTTCAGTACTATAGTTCTGTAGTAGTTTGAAGTCAGGGATTGTGATGCCTCCAGAGGTTCTTTTATTGTACAGGATTGTTTTGGCTATCCTGGGTTTTTTGCTTTTCTAAATGAAGTTGAGTACCATTCTTTTGAGGTCTTTGAAGAATTTTTCTGGGATTTTGTTGGGCATTGCATTGAATCTGTAGATTACTTTTGGTAAGATTGCCGTTTTTATTATGTTAATTCTGCCTACCCAAGAGCATGGGAGATCTTTCTACTTTCTGGTGTCTTCTTCAATTTATTTCTTCAAAGATTTAAAGTTCTTGTCATACAAGTCTTCCACTTATTTGGAGTTACTCCGAGATATTTTATGCTATTTGTGGCTATTGTGAAGGGTGTTGATTCTCTGATTTCTTCCCCAGCCCCTTTATCATCTGTGTACAGAAGGGCTACTGACTTTTTTGAGTTAATCTTGTATCCTGCTACATTGCTGAAGGTGTTTATGAGTTTTAGAAGTTCCTTGGTAGAATTTTTGGACATAAATAGTCCATTTTGGGGGAATGTGAGCATAGTTTTCCAGGCTACTTCCTGCTGGTTGGGGTCGCTGATAATCTTATGGGGACCTAAAGAAAATTTAGAATTATGATCAAGTCCTGACTGGAGTATCCTGTGAGTCTTGATCATCTCAGGAAGAACATCTTGAATCTGTTCTGGATGTAGAACTCAGACATCTGGGCCATCTGGTCCTACCAGAGATTTCTCAGGTGGTTTTTCTTGATCAAATCTAATTATTCTTTTTTTTAATATTTATTTATTTATTTATTATGTATACAATATTCTGTCTGCATGTATGCCTGCAGGCCAGAAGAGGGCACCAGACCCCATTACAGATGGTTGTGAGCCACCATGTGGTTGCTGGGAATTGAACTCAGGACCTTTGGAAGAGCAGGCAATGCTCTTAACCTCTGAGCCATCTCTCCAGCCCCCAAACCTGATTATTCTTAACTCAAAATGAATCCACAGCTGGGCGATGGTGGCGCACGCCTTTAATCCCAGCATTTGGGAGGCAGAGGCAGGCGGATCTCTGTGAGTTCTAGACCAACCTGGTCTACAGAGCTAGTTCCAGGACAGGCTCCAAAGCTACAGAGAAACCCTGTCTCGAAAATACCAAAAAAAAAAAAAATTAATCCACAGCCTCTCATTTCTTGTGAAAACAAAAGCAAAACCTCTTCTCCAAAGTAACATACCTTTTGACTTCTATTTTGAAGTCAAAGTATTCTCAAAATACCTATCTTGGATTAATTCAGCAGTATTTATAAAGAAATATCTTCTAGCAGCTGTTGTTCCTTCCTCAGCATTCAAACAATTTAAAGAGCATAATAATACACAATCCAGATTCTCTGTGTATTTTTCATCTTTATGTGGCTTTATTTTAACCTCTTTTTCCTTTATTTTTACTTTTACTTTTTGGGACCGGTTTTTCTGTATATCTTTGGCTGTCCTGGAACTCCTTCTGTAGACCAGGCTGTCTTTAAACTGACAAGAGATCCACCTGCCTCTGCCTCCCAAGTGCTGGGATTAAAGGTATGTGCTACCACATCTTGAACTCACAGAGGTCTATCTACCTCTGCCTCCCAAGTGTTGGGGTTAAAGGTGTATGCTACCACACCTTGAACTCACAGAGATCTGTGAAGTTTTATTAATTTATTTGGAGTTTTGTTTTTTGTTGGTTTTTGTTTTTGAGACAGGATCTCAAAAACACTATGTAGTTCTGATAGTCCTGGAACTCACAGAGATCCATCTGCCTCTGCCTCTCAAGTGCTGGAAGTAAAGGCATGAGCAACCACTGCCCAGTTTATTTTTATGCATATGGGTGTTTAGCCTGTATGCGTGTCTGCACCACAAGCATGCAATTCCTAAAGAGGTCTGAAGAAGCTATCAGATCCCCTGGGACTGGAGTGTAGGTCCATATTTCTATATAGTGTGGAAGCCAGGTGCTAAAGCCATAGGCCCCATCTGAGGTAGTGAAGTAGCCCTGCAGACAGTCTCTGCCTAACAAAGGGTCAGGATGTTGTTGCTCCTTTCTTTGTAATTTGGAGGATGCCTTATAGAGATGCTGATCCAAGCCTACGTGACAGCTACCATACACAGCAGACAGGTAGATGCAGACGTGACAAAACGCCATTCACCTGGTTACCTAGGAGACAGGTCTGGTGTATTTTCCCACTCAATTTATGTGTTGGTATAAAAGATGTTTGGAGAATAAATGCGTGGAGATCTTCAGGAGAGAAGAACCCTGAAATGCCCTTCTGTGATGACCGTGTAATCTGCATCTGATTATTCCTTGCAGCTCTGTACCAGTTCAGTTAGGGAAAATAGTTATCTATGTTGGGGCCCATGGGCTCTAACAATGGAGTAACAGTTGTGAGCTGCCATGTCAGTGCTGGGGATCAAGGTCTTCTAGAAGAGCAACCGGTGCTGAGCCATCATCTCCCATCAACCCCTGTAACACGAATGGGAGTTGCTTGTTGTTGGGGTTTTTGTCCCGCCCGGTACCCCACAACTGTTTAGCCCCAAAGAAAATCACATATAGGTCTCCATAAATTATAAGCTGATTGGCCCATTAGCTTTAGCCTCTCACTGGCTCTCACATCTTGATTAACCCATTTTTCTGATCTATATTAGCCATGTGGCTCAGTACCTTATTCAGTGGGGCAGATCACATCCTGCTGCTTCGGTGGTCTAGGCAGGAGTGGGAGGAATCAACTTCCTCCGTCCCAGAATTCTCCTGTTCTCATTGCATCATTTCTGCTTCCTGTCTGGTTTTCCCGCCTATACTTCCTGCCTGGCCAATCAGTGTTTATTTAAAACATGATTGACAGAATACAAACAATTCTCCTGCACCAAACCCCTCCCCCAACTTACTAACTAAGTCCCAATTTGAGGTACCCATATACTTATGGGTATGGGGTCATCCAATGGAACGTGACCAATCTACCAGGGACCACACCTTAAATAAAACCGATTCTTTCCCACAGAAGTCATCCACTGTTAATAGCTCTTAAGCTCGTGATGGGGGCTTGTGAGCCTCTTGCTCTTCCAGGTTGGAATGCTGACTGGCCTGATCTATGCCAGTCTTTTGTAGGCAGCCACAGCTGCTGGACTCACAGATACAGCAGTCCTCTCATGTCCAGAGGCAATATCAGTCCTCCCTGACCTCTTGCTCTTCCAGTCCGAAATGGTCCCTGAGCCTTTGGGTGGTGGGTGGTGGCACAGAGGGCTAGTTTGTGGCTCAGCATCCTTAGTTTCAAAAAATATACCTTTTTTTTTCAGGCTTATTTTATGACTGTTTTGTCTGCATGTGCATCTGTACACCATGTACATACCTTGTACCTGTGGAAACCAGACAGGCCACCTGATCCCCCTGGAACTGGAGTGACAGTTGTGAGCCAACATGTGGGTGTTGTGAATCAAACCCATGTGCCCTGCAAGCATAGCAAATGCTCTTCACTGCTCAACCATCTACTTTTGTTTTGTTTTGTTTTTCGAGACAGGGTTTCTCTGTGGCTTTGGAGCCTGTCCTGGAACTAGCTCACGCAGAGACCAGGCTGGCATTGAATTCACAGAGATCCGCCTGCCTCTGCCTCCAGAGTGCTGGGATTAAAGGTGTGCACCACCACCACCACCCTGCTAGCCATCTACTTCTTAACAGAATGGATTACATGGATTTTCAAATGTTGTAGCAGCCATGAATGTCAGGAATAAAATTTTTGGCCATCTTGTTAATTATTTTTGCATATTGTTGAATTCAATGGACACCTCCCTATATTTTCTCTAATTTCTTGGATTTGCTCATTTTAAAATGTATTTTTTATCACTTGTTTGAGTGATTGGCATGCCGGGACACAGGTGGGGAGGTCAGAGGATAATCTGCAGGAGTCAGTTTGCTCCTCCCATCACCTGGGTTCTGGGGATTGACCTCAGTTCATCGGGCTTCACACCAAGCGCATCACCTGCTAAACTGTGTTCCCTAACCTCCTTGCTAACATTTTATCGATTTCTGCATCTAAGTTCATAAGTGATACTGACTTGTGGAGCTCTTGTTATTTTGAAGGTTTATTAATTTTTGCGTGTATATGTGTTTTGCCTCTACGTCTGCACACATGCTTGCAGAGCCCCTGGAGATCAGAGGAGGGCATCGAATCCCCTGGAACCGGAGTTAACAGAGGTTTTGATTTTATACAAAGTTTGATTCCCAGAATCAAGAAAGAAAACCAAAAACCCTACAAAGAAATCTTTAATAAATAAATAATTTTAAAAAAAACCCTACAAATTGGGGCTTGGAGAGATGGCTCAGTAGTTAAAGAACACTGGCTGATCTTCCAGAGGATCCTGGTTCAGTTCTCAGTACCCACATGAGAAAATTTTCTTTTTTTTTTATATTTATTAATTATGTATACAATATTCTGTGTGTATGCCTGCAGGCCAGAAGAAGGCACCAGACTCCATTACAGATGGTTGTGAGCCACCATGTGGTTGCTGGGAATTGAACTCAGGACCTTTGGAAGAGCAGGCAATGCTCTTAACCTCTGAGCCATCTCTCCAGACCCCTCAAAATTTTCTTTAACTCCAGTTACAGGGGACCTGTCTCCCTCTTCCCCAGATACAAGAGATGTAGACACATGCAGGCGAAACACCCATACACACAAATTAATTTAATTAAGAAGAATGGGGTATACTTGGGAGGCCGAGACAGGCGGGTCTCTGTGAGCTGGAGGCCAGCCTGGTCTACAGAGCGAGTTCCAGGACAGCCAGAGCTGTTACACACAGAAACCCTGTGTCAAACAAACAAACAAGAAGGTGGTCTATGGAGCTGGAGAAATGGCTCAGCAGTAAGTATGCTTGTGGTTCTTGCAGAGGGCCTGAGTTGATTCCTGGCACCCACATGGTGGCTCATAATTATTTATAACTCCATTTCCGGTGTATCTGGTCCCATGTACCAGGTATACACAGGGTGCACAGCCAAGCATGTAGGCAAGAGGCCCCCACACACAAGCCCAGAGGCAAAAGATAAGACAGGAAAATTTAAGAAAAGCTGGCAAGAAACAAGCCACACTAAGGCTGGGCATTCATAACTAAGAATAAACCTGTATGTGCGATTTATTTGGGGACTGGGTGGTGGGCCCCTCAAAAAGCCAGAAGAGTAAAACAAACCATTATGACTACAGGCATGAGTCACCACTTCTGGTTACTGGGCCCTCTTTACTCAAAGATGTGGGCAAAGTGGTTATCTTCCAGTGTTTATCAAGAAGGCAAATCCCCAAACTATCACTGGACACAGAGGGAGGCCTTGGAGTAGGATGGTAGATTATTTTGTAGAATCCCAGACAGAAAACCTTGTCTGGATTAAGAATAAAGTCCATCAAAATATAATCGGCTTTCTGGACACAGTAGGGAATGTGCTGGTCTCTTCTGAATGCACATTCCTGAGCTGCCCCGACTGCACTAGCCAGCATTCAGCCCTTCGGACAAGTGAGACAATGACTCCAGAAAGAAAAGACAGGCTATTTATCAGCGTCCTAAATTTTAACCCCAAGAAGCAGCCCAGGCTGAGTGCCCTCATCACCACCAGAGGAGGAAAGGGTCCTGATGAAGGGCCATCTACACAAACCTTCCAACAGTTCAAAAGAACATGGTGAATCCATTGCTAAAGTGATTCCTCCTTGCTAACGAGGCAAGGTTCTGTCCTCGGCCCACACCTACCCCACAGACGGACCACTTTTACCTCAAAACACTGATACAAAGAATCCTTTGGAGCAAACACCTATGAACAAAAGTCCTTTATGCTAGGAAAGTATTACCCTCTAAAATGGGGCTATATTTACAAATTTTATTTTTTTATCTCAAAAATACATATAAATGAAAAGCTGTTCTCCAAATGTGACAGGCCTTTGCCTATCATGTGGTATTATCTCTATCACAAATACTGTCATATGAAAATCAGCACACAGCTCCGAAACACACCATGTACAGGCACACATACTGTAAGTCATGAACTCCTTTCTACTTACACAGAGTGCAGGTGGGAATTTCAGAAGCTGGGCTGCCCTTGCTTTCCAACCTCGGGAAGTAAATACAAACCCATGTCAAAGATGGAACCGAGATGTGGAAGCTACACAAGCTCCTTTAGACACACACACACACACACCACAGCAAGGCCCTGCTACAAAGTCAACATTGGGGTGTTTCTCAAAGAGAGGAAAGAGATAACATTTGAATAAAAATGCAAAGCTGAAGAAGAACAGATGATCTAAACGGTTACACTGCTGAGCAGTGGTGGCGCCCACCTCAGCTTTAATGCTGGCAGAGGCAGGCAGATCTCTGGGAGTTCCTAGTTCCAGGACAGCTAGGGCTGTTACAGAGAAACCCTGCCTCAAAAAATGGTTACGTCTGTTTCCTGTCATATGACGTTTAGATCATCTGTTCTTTTTCTTCAGCTTTGCATTTTTATTCAAATGTTATCTCTTTCCTCTCTTTGAGAAACACCCCAACGTTGACTTTGTAGCAGGGCCTTGCTGTGGCCTTGGGTCTTGTGTGTGTGTGTGTGTGTGTGTGTGTGTGTGTCTAAAGGAGCTTGTGTAGCTTCCACATCTCGGTTCCATCTTTGACATGGGTTTGTACCCTCTCAGGACGCAGCTGCACAACCTAGTGCAGGATAGACACCAGCACCCGATGGTAGAAGCCATGACCTCCTACATAGTCATGTCTATACAGGCGTCGCAAAGTGTCTGTTTAGCTTAGACAGTCAATAATGAGGTCATGTGGTAAACTGTCACTTCCAAAAAACGAAGCGCAAAATCAACCTCTATGACTCAAGAGCTGATCCAGGTCAAAGCTTTGGTATATGCTGGAGGTTGTTTTGGTGACAACCAAAGCTTACTAAGATTCTCTGCTCTAGGATTTGTCCCCAAAACAAAACCCCTCGTCCACAAAGCTCAATGACATATAAATAAGAAACTGTACAAAGAGAACAAACAAGCCACGATCCCCTTTCCAAGGGCTTGGTTTCCTGTGCAGCGGTTCTGAAGGCACCCACTACAGCCACACACTTTGACCAAAACTCGACATGCTGTAATTGGTGAGACTGTTCTGAAAACAAGCGCCCACAGGCAGGCAGCTGCTGTGCCAAGTTCAACAAAATACGAGGTGAGAGTTCTCATACTGCAACACAAGCTGGGCAGCAACAGAGGAGACTTAAGGCAAGAAGAGTCGCTGGAGAGTCAAGCCCACGGCCTCCAGCAGGAACAGTTTCTAATAGTGGGGATGCTTCTCAGTTGCTAGCTGTCAGACACCATTTCCTCCTCCTCGTCATCCTCATCTTCCTTCCTGTCTAGTTCAGAGGTGTCTGAAGACTCATGGAGCAAGACATATTCTCTGCTACTGAACCCAAATTTAAGGACATCTTTTTCTTTCAGTTCGTAGTATCTCTGTGGCTCAATACGCTTGTTGTTCAAGAAGGTTCCATTGCCTGAGCCGAGGTCAATGATGTAGGGTTTCACCCTCCGACCAACTGTGCCATCAGCACGCGTGTACTCCACAAGCCTAGAAGAGACCAGGGAGAGAAGCCTGTGAGCCCTGTTCTGCCAGAGACCACCTACTCTGAAGCTCGCTGCTACAGATCTAGATGTTACTGCCTTGGATTGAACATGGATCAAATGCAAACTATAGGAGGTCACGGGGAAGTACTGCCTGGTTAAGGGAATTGGGAGCAGTTTACATATACCCAAGAGAAAAGGTAGAGGGCTGGGAGTGGTAGGTGGGGGTGGAGGGCCACGAAAAATTCCAATGTAGAACTCAAGACTTCTTGTTATGGCTACACACATACTCCCGATGCTGTACATCTATTTTAGCACCAGCCCAAATGAGGAAAAAACACTAGAATGAGAACTTGAGAGTCAGGGGCTAGATATGAGACAGAGTTCTGCTCTGAAGGTCATTTGTACCATCAGCTGACTGTGCTGAGCTACAGTTTTCTCAGCTGTCAAATGAGGATGCTAACCCTGGTCCTGTTTTCCCCACGGGAGTGTCGAGGAACAGATGGTAAGAGTCTATGATCTAAGCAGCAGATTCAGCCAGCGTATACCTGGCATTCTGACTCTGGCTTCCACTTCTATTTGGTCCTCATGACAGCCCTAGGGGCATATGGAAATAGGTCCAGAGTGGGGCAGGACCTTCTAAATTTTTTTTCTTTTCTTTTTGAGAAGCGATGTTGGTACATAGGCCATGCTTAGAGGGTACACCAGTCTTTTCTGCTTGGCCTCCAGAGACCTGGGATTAGGATTACAGGCCTGCATTTTCACAACAGTAGAGCCTAATATCTGGGTTTCTGATAACAAGTTCAAGACTCTCATATAAATGTTAAGAGATTACTCAAGGGCTGCTAGACTTTCAGCCCAGCTCATTAGATACAAGAGCAACGGGCTCTTCTGCACCCTCACACAGACAGCCATAGGCATCCCCAGTGAGACACTCCCCCCAGCTCCCTCTCCAGTTCTCCCCTGGTCTACCTACCGGTACTGGAAGACTGCATGCTGCTTGGAGCAGGAGGGATGGTCGATGGGAATGTCGGCGATGCGGCGATGTCGCCCCAGAAGGTAAGCACTCTGTCGATGGATGTACATGACTGGAAGTACCTCATCATTTTTAAAGGGGTAGAGACGCCACCGTTTTTTGGGGATCCGGGCTTCTGGGGGCTCACTGTACTTAATAACCACACCCCGGAAGGTATTGGTGTCCTCAAGAAGTGCCCCAGAAAGTTCAAAGCTTGGTTTTTCTTTGACAGGCACCTCTTTGCTACTGTTACCAGCAGGGCGAGGGATCACCTCCTGAGCCTCACTGCCAGCACCTTCATTCTGCTGGCGATGCTCCCGGCGCCTGGCATTATGAAAGTCCCTCTCTTCTTCCTGGGCCTGCAGAATCTGGCTGTCTCGGTCCCGACACTGCCCACTGACAGGCCTCTCACCAAAGCTCCTCCTTTGGCGGGAATGGCCCCGGTGTCGGTCTCGCTCACTGTTACGAGTTCTCCTTTGTTCCTGTTCTGATGGCTCCCGGTGCTGCCGATCCTCTCGTCCTCTCCGTGGATGGTCCTCGCGTTCCTGAAATTAAGATGCATTCAGTAAAGGAAAGGATGGCTTCTATTCTATGAATAAGCTGCCAGGGCTGGGGAGATGTCTTAGCAGTAAGAGCACTAACTGCTGTTCAAAAGAACCCAGGTTCAGTTCTTAACACCCACATAGTTGTTCGCAACCATCTGTTGCAAGGGAATCCAATGCCCTCTTGTGACAAGCGTGGGCACTGCATCTCTATGATGCACAGACATCCATGCAGGGAAAACGTCCACACACATAAAATACTTAAATCTCGCAAAAAACAACATATTGGTGACCTGGGTGCTGGAATTCAGAACAAAGTCTTATTCCCACAAGGCTATCTGTGGTAATTCTGTTCCCCTGGCGGGCCATTAAGACTCTATAGTCCATGCTGCTCCTCAAATACAGGTCTGATAGCCCAAGTCCACATTCAGAGCCCTCAAAACAAGAGGCTGAAACAGAGGGGAGGAGAATATTCCCTTCAGTCATCTGCAGGCAAACTCACAGAGCAACATGTGTAGAAAACAGCACAGAGTAGCCAGGTAGTGGTGGTGGTGAACACCATTAATCCCAGCATCACTGCAAGGCCAGCCTAGTCTACAGAGTGAGTTCTAGGACAGCCAAGGCTACCTGAAACCTGCCCCCCACCAAAAATGGAATTAAAGAAAGAAAACAGAATAGTCACATTTAAGCTACGTAAAGGAAAAAGTCAACTTTCTCATAAGCCACAAGGGAAATTGAAATAATTTCAAAAGCTCCAACTTCAACAACTACAAGGATTATTCAGACATCTAGGGATAAACCTAAAAAACATGAACGCCTCAAGAAACCTACAAGAAAGTATTACTTGGTAGTTTCCAAACTTCTGACAAAATGGAAACACATACTAAAAATCAGTCTGGCAGAAACCACAATACATATCACACACCAGTAGATCAATGAGAGCCTGGTAGTGGCGCAGGCTTTTGAACCCAGCACTCAGAAGGCAGAGGCAGGCAGGCCTCTGTGAGGCCAGCCTGGTCTACAGAGTTCTAGCAGGTTATTACACAAAAGGCTATTACACAAAGAAACCCTGTCTCGAAAAAACAATGACAGAAACAGACCAGTGAGAAATCAATCAGTAAGGCAACCAGTCCACAGGCTGGTATCAACAGCAGTCTCCAGAAGCTAATACTTAGTAACCCCCTATCTCACTAGGAACCAGAATATCAATGCAAAAAATAAATAAAAATTTTCTCAGATTAGCAAAACTAAAAAGGTCAGGAATTGCTACTATCAAGAGAAGGAACTGGGGTGGTATAGTGTGAATAAAAACCTATCTCCACAGTGGGCGAGGGTGGGGATCAAGTGTCTAGGCCTAGCCAGGTGGTATGGCTCTTGGCTTTATCCCAGTACTCAGGAGGCAGAGATAGACGGATCTCTGTGAGTTTGAGGTCAGCCTAGTCTACAGAGTGAGTTCCAGCACAGTCAAGACTACACAAAGAAACCATCTCGAAAAGCCAGAGTTCTCGGTCTGCCTATGCTACCTACCAAACAAGTTTCAGGCCAATCTGGGTCTAATTAGCAGGAGATCAACTGTTTCAACTACAAAGATGTGAAATCATGTAATTTTTGTCTTTTTCCCTTGGTTTATTAAGCAAGTCATCAGGGTTCAAACATCCTGTAACATGTGTCAGGATTTTCTTCCTTTTAAGGCTGAGTAATAATCCATTAATATAAAAACAAACATAATGGTAACGGGACTAGGATTCAGACAAGGCAAGCACTCCTAAACTTTAGCCCCAGTCCTTAATTGTGAGACGGTGTCTCTACTAAGCTCTTAGCCAGTCTTGAACTTGTGATCCTCCTGTCTCTGTGTAGGGTTACATGCACACACCACCACACTTACATCAAGCAAGACATTACTAGAAAACCTGGAAGATACTCAGCAGTTAAAAGCACTTTTTGCTCTCCAGAGGACTTGGGTCAGTTCCCAGCACCCTCATGGTGTCTTACAGCCATCCTTAAGTTCTAGGGAATCTGGTACTCTTCCGGACTGTGGGCACCAGACATATACACGGTGTACATACATACGTGCAGGCAGACATAAAAACATGCAAAAAAATTATTTTTAACCACACACACATTCAAGACTGTTCTAACATTTACAGAGATGCAGACAAAAAAAAAAGCTAATTTTTTTGTTTTGTTTTGTTTTTCAAGACAGGGTTTCTCTGTAGCTTTGGAGTCTGTCCTGGAACTAGCTCTTGTGGACCAGGCTGGCCTCGAACTCACAGAGATCCGCCTGTCTCTGCTTCCTGAGTGCTGGGATTAAAGGCGTGTGCCACTACTGCCTGGCTCAGAACAGCTAATTTTTGAAAGAATAAAGTAGAAGAAATCAGGACACTTGGTTTCAAGATTTATATTACTTAAGTGTGGTAATTGAGATAGCATGGTATTGGCAGAATCACAGACATATGCCTGACGGATTTTCAATGTGCAGTAAAATAACAGTGTCCTTTTAAAGAATGTATTGGAGCATGCGGGTAGTCACAGGTCAAACCTGGCCCATCTGCACTGGTTTAAACAGTGCCATGAACAATGTCTGTCCATCCAGGAAATGAGAGATAGAGAAGCAGCCGGGAGAAGGATAAAGGTGGAAAGGAATGGGACTAAAGAGCAGTCTGAAGCATCCCACAGCAGTGAGCCGTCAGTATCCTGACTGTGATACTGCCCACCGTCGTGTGAGAAGTTACCATTGGGAGAAACGGAAATGTATTTCTGACAAAGGGTTATCAGAATCAAACCAATCATCCTCCAAATTTAAATATCCGTGTAAAACAACCGCAAACACACAGCCAGTTTTTAGAAGAGTCCACTGCCAGGACAAGGACACACGAAGGTGCAGACCCTCGTCAGCAACGGCTCTAGATGCGAACTTCCTATCAAGGGCACCTGCCCCCTCACTCACCTGCTTCACTTTAACCATGGTGTAGTGGGGACTCCGGCTTCTCTTAGTCCGTGGAGACTTGCTTCTTCTCCCTGAGGACTTGTTTTTCTTTTTGGCTGGGGACCTTTTCAGAGAATGGTACACAGGATTTTACCTCAATGTCCCTTCCCCCAAAGAAATCAGCTTCAAGTATCAGGCTCACCCGCTAGACACCACACGTTTGTGAACCCGGTAGTGGAAATCAGGCCTTGGCTCTCCTGCTCACTTGGAGCAAACACAGGTACACGACTTCCTGCTGAGGCCTGCTCACTTCCATAACCTAATTCTTGAAGCCCAAAGCCTCAAACACCTTTCTTTCTCCAGTCTGTCATCCTACTAATTGACACCACTATCCAGGAAGTCAATCTTTTATAGGGATAAGCCCTCCCCCTTGGGGGCGGGCTGCCCTCGGGCTTACGTTTACTGATAAATTGCTCCTGGTACTCCGCTGGAACCTCTGGTTTTGTCATTAAACTTGTTCAAATACCTATTATCATTGGTCTTCATTAATCCAACCGCCACAGATGGCTGCCCAACGTGAGGCTAACTGAATCCACAAAAAGCCTGAGAAAGCTTGGGAAAGAATGGAGTGAAGCATGTTTTCTTGGTAGCAGAAATTTCTTGGGTCTGCTCCGCTTGCTACAGGCAAGCAAGCGCTCTCATCTAAGAGAGGCTTCCTGACTCAGCTTCAGCTGCAAAACCCTGCAGCTCATTAAGAGGTCCTGCCACAAAACAATTAAATGGTGTTGACAAAAAGCTGAAGGCATGCTTTTCCATTTTCAGCCGTAGCAGAAAAAAAAAATTGTGCTGTTTTAAAATGCTGGCTTTCTGGGCCGTCCTGCCAGGACAAACTCTGACTGAGGCAAGAGGGCCGACTACCGAGAGAGGACTTGACTGTTGTCTGTTGTAGCTCACTTGCTGGCAGGGACCTTGAAACGCCATAGAATTGTGGCTATAAACATGGCTACAGCCTGTATCTCTGCCATGAGGCTGGAAAGCTAAGGAATGGACTGGATCTACCTGGCAAAGCCACAGCCTTAATCCTACTCATATTGCTCAGTAAATTAAAGACTCATGTGTTCAGAAAAAGAGAGATATATAGTAAAGAGAGATTCAAAGACAAAGAAAATTTTAAATGATTTACAGTGTGTTGAAAATAATATGCAGACTAAAAGTTAAAATTCTTAAAGTAAAAAAAAAGTAAGAAAAAGAGAAGTTGTGAGTGGTAGTACACGCCTTTAATCCCAAGGCTTGGGAGGCAGAGGGAGATTGACCTCTGTGACTTCAAGGTGTGGTAGTAGCAAACGCCTTTAATCCCAATGCCTGGGAGGCAGAGACAGAAGGATCTCTGAGAGTTCAAGGACAGCCTGGTCTACAGAGTTATTCCAGGTCAAAGAGATACAGAGAATATAAAATAAAAGTAAAAATAAATGAAATAGAGGTTAAAATAAAGCATACAAAGATGGAAAATACACAGAGAATCTTGATACTGTATACTATTATGCTCTCTTTGAATTGTTTGAATGCTGAGGAAGAAGCAACAGATGCTAAAAGATATTTGTTTATAAATGCTGCTGAACTAATCCATCGTAGAGATTTTGATGCCTTGACTTTGAAATTTGGATCTAAGGACATGATACTTTGGAAAGGAGTTTCCTATTTTGTTTTCACAGAGGATGAGACCCTGTTCATTTCTTCTATTCAGATATGGTATGATGGACCACG
>NW_026067894.1:16280041-16320974 GCF_014885135.2 Alexandromys fortis
TTTTTTGTTTAAACAGAAAAAGGGGAAGTGATGTGAGAGTGTCATATATCAATCTGTTGATTTCATTGGTTAAGCAATAAAGGAACTCCTTGGCCCTGATAGGTTAAAAGATAGATGGGAGGAGGAAACAGAATAGAATTCTGGGCGGAAGAGGAAGTGAGGTCAGACTCTGCTCTGCTCCCAGAGAGACCCAACAGCTCTGCTCTCTGGAGCAGAGACACCAGGATGGAAGGAGGCTAGACTCTTCCCGCTTGGGGCGCTTACACACATCATTAGAAATGGGCTAGTCCAGGTGCTAGAATTAGCCTGTAAGGGCTAGAGTTCATGGGCCAAGCAGTTCTTAAATGAATACAGTTTGTGTGTTGTTATTTCGGGCCTGAGCTAGCCAAGCGGCCGGGGTGTTGGGGACGCAGCCCCGCCGCTCCTATTTCAACAAATCTTGACTGTGTTTTTTTTTTCCCCTAACACACTCCTTTCTCCAGCAACCACAGTCAATCCCTTGGCAAGGCCTAGGTACCCACCCTGTCCTCCATCCCACGTTATTCCTACAGCCTACAATGCTCCTCCTTCGTCACTCAATCCAGGATACACTGGATGTCTTATTCCGACTTTTAAAAACACAGTTCTACTTCAGGTTCTTTGTATATAATTTTCTGTCGTGATCGAGCGCGCATGCTGGGATTAAAGGCGTGCGCCACCACCGCCCTGCCACATTACTGTTTTAATCCAACATTAACACTAATCGAACCTATCTATTTGTTATATTTTATTTTTCTTCTTAGGGTTAGAGCACGCCCAGTTTCGCCAGGGTCAAACCATCTCTCCTTACCCTGTGGCCCAGTAAGTACCTCAATTGATCTTTAGCCCATACTATGCACTCAGTAAATCGATGCTGTACGGAGGCATCGGCGAATGAGTGCTGCGAAGAAGTCGCCAAGACCCAACGTGAGACACTCTTTGGCGGCAGGCGAGTGTGGAAAGACATTCCCACCGTCCACCGCAGGCAGGCGGGGGAATCTCATTGCAACTCAACAGGTTCTCTGCATCCCGAGTCGCTCGCACCGCCCGGAACCCGCGCCATCCCGGCCGCGGCCCGCTCACCGGCTAGCTCCCCGGCCTCGACTCCCGCGGTGGCCGCCGCGGCCTGGCTCAGCGGCGGGCGGGGACGGGTTAGCGTCTGGGGCGTCGGGTCGGCGGTGCGCGACCGGTTCGGGGCTCAGACGCTCCTGCTTCACCACCACGGTCGCCAGCGCGTCGTCTGCCCGGTGTCGCCGCCGGCCGCTTCGCTCCCGCTCGCTCTTCCCCTCCTTCATCCTGCGGCCCGACCGAGAGCCTCTTGTACAGTCCGTTGAGCCACTCGAGCCGAAGGAAGTGACGGGCCGACCTTTGCACTTCCGCTTCCGGGAAGCACGCTATCCCAGAAGCCCTCACGGCGGGGCCGCAGGTGATAGGGTTCGCACGCAGGGGACGCCCGGGCTGGTGGCAGAGAGATCTGGGCTGCTAGCAAGTGAGACTGGAGGGCTGGAAAGTCAGGGCCAGACCTCGGAAGACTGAGACAGGAGGATCGCTGTAAATTCGAGGCCAGCCTGGGCAATTTAGTGAGAATTCTATCTCAAATTTTGAAAAAGTTGTCTCTCAGCTAGAGCAATTGCCTAGCCGAACCCAAAGTCATGGATTCTGTCCACAGCACCGCCAAGTAGAAATGATTGAAGTTAAAAGGGGTGGAAAGCCCGGGGATGTGGCTTAGCTGTACAGTGAACGTTTGCCTCGCGTGTGCAAAGCCCCGGGGGCAACCTCCAGGATCTCAAAAATGATCAAACTATTTTTTTTAAAAATCCGTTTTGTTTTGTGTTGTTTTTCTATCTGTATCCCTGGCTGTCCTAGAATTTACTCTGTACACAGGCTGACCTCGAACCCGGAGAGCTGCCTGACTGCCTCCCAAACGCTGGGATTAAAGGCATGCACCACTTCTGCCTGGCTTTTTAAAAAAGGAAAATCTTATGTAGGAAAGCTAATCCAATGCTGTTCGTGGAGGATTGTTGATAGTTACAAAACACAGACAAATACTCAACAATAGGAAACTATTTTTTGTTTGTTTGTTTGTTTGTTTCTTGAGACAGTGTCTTCATGCAGCCCTGGCTGTCCTGTAACTCACAAAGATCCACCAGCCTTTGCCTTCCAAGTGCCAATCATCGCCAAACGATTTAAGAAGTCAGGAGATGACGTCCGTTTTCAGGCTCAGCAAAGGTGGTCTGCCCATTTCATCACATCCCTTATTAGATCTAGCGCTAGGGCTCCATTCAGTCTTGTTCACCAAGAAACCGGGAGCTTGTGGAGCGAGCTCAGTAGAATAAAATTTGCACGCGACCAGCTCCGCCTCCCTACGAAGCCCCGCCCCACCCATTAGGCAGGCGAGGAGGGGTTTCCATGGTGACCGCAAACAAGGCCCCACCTGGAGGGACCACTACAGCATTGCCAGCCCTGCTGCCACTATGATACCCCCCGCAGACTCTCTGCTCAAATATGACACTCCGGTGTTGGTGAGCCGGAACACAGAAAAACGGAGCCCCAAGGTATGAACAGGTCTCACGGGGGCGACATCCTACGGATTCCCGTGGAGATAGACATCCCAGCTTTGAGGATCTCTGGAATTTCAGGAAAAGGGTTGCTGGGCCTAACAGCCAAGGGAATTGGGACAGGGACGACGGAGGTTGGGAAAGGAGTAAGACAAGCCTAACTGTGACCCCAAAGGGCAGATTTAAGATCGGAAAGAAGTCTAGGGAAATGGATAAGGTTTGTGGTAGGCAGGTCCAAGTATGGGCCAGGTAGTGACTTCTCCATCTCTAGAGACACCAGTTCAAACACGGCCAGAGCCAGATAGACCTCTATGCCTCTTCAGCTCATACTTCTGTTGAGACCATAGATGAGGGAAGTCGCCCGGAAATGGGGAAGCCTGTACAAGAAAGCTGGAGCAAACTGGACATCCTGTCTCACCTGTCTCTTAGGCTCGGTCACTGAAAGTCAGCTCCCAGCAGCCTGGACCCTCAGGTCCAGTCCCACAGCCACCCAAGGGCAAACTACCCTCAACTTCCTGTGTCCCAGATCCTGCGAAACAGGCAGAAGAAATCTTGAATGCCATCTTGCCTCCAAGGTAAAAAAAAAAAAAAAAAAAAAAAAAAAAAAAAAAAAACACAAATAAAAGGGGTGGGGGATGGATGCAGTGGCTGGATGAAGGTCCAAACTCTTGGCCCCAGAACTTAGATGTGTCAAGCCAGGAAGTTTACCTGTGTGTTCTGCCTTGGGTTTTCTCTCAGCTTTCTGGGTTTCATGGAGTCTGACTATAGCTGGAGCTCACAGCCAAGCAGGAAACCTCTAAATCCATCCTCTTACCATCCATATTCTGAGCAGTCTCATGACTTCAGATGCCAGCAACGCAATCAGCTTTCAAATCTAGGTCTCTAGTCCAGCCCTGTGCCTCCTAAACCCCATTCCCAATATTCTGCTTTCTTGGTAGTGCCATCGAGATTTCCCATAGAAACTGGGAGGTGGTGACACACACCTTTAATCCCAGTACTTGGGAGACAGAGGCAAGTGGATATCAGTGATTTCAAGACCAGCCTGGTCTACAGAGCAAGTTACAGGAAAGTTAGGAATGTTACACAGAGAAACCCTGTCTCAGGAGGTGGGGGGGCGGGATCCCCATAGAGAGTCTGATGTGGTGGCACTCTGCTAGACAGGAGAATTGCCTCAAAGGCAAGGCCAGCCTGAACTGCAAAAGGAGTGCCAGGCCAGCTAGTGCTGCATAGCAAGGTTGTGTCTCAAAAAAACTCACAAATGTCCAATAAGGCAATGTCGGCTGAATCTCACCTTTAATCCCAGAATGCAGGGGGCAGAGGCAGGAGGATAAGAATTTGAGGTCAGCCTGGGCTACATAGCCTAGCTAGAATTCTCAAAAGCCTCTACCTAATGGACATTTTTATACCCAAGGCAATAAAGCTC
Source organism: Alexandromys fortis (assembly GCF_014885135.2). NCBI lineage: Eukaryota > Metazoa > Chordata > Mammalia > Rodentia > Cricetidae > Alexandromys > Alexandromys fortis. Next base: position 16,284,041 of record NW_026067894.1, read on the forward strand.
TTTCTCGGGAATAAAGGAACCACAGAGAGCCTGTGATCTTCTCCAGAGATGGAGATCAGGAGAGAGGTGTCATTTATCAGCAGATTCTCTCCCAGCAACATAGATGTCCTCCCTCCCTTGCCATTCTGCCTTTGTCACTGCAGGAATTGGCTGTGCCTCCAGCACAGAATTCATTATGGACAGCCATTGCAAACACAGCCCTTCAAGAACACCCATGCCCCCACCATACATAAATACTTCCTACGGGCTTGCATGAGTTTAATGATATTCCGTGTCTCCATCGCAAGCTAGTGTGGGGATTTCCCACTGCATCTTCTATTCAAATCAAGCAGCAGGACCATACACCTGTCCTCAACATGCTAGGCAGGTCTGACCTGGAACAGAGTCGTGGTCTGGACTGTAGAGATTACCCATCATCTGCCCAGCCCTGAGGGAGTTGTCCTGAGGCTGCAGAGTGGGTGTGGCTTGGGAAGGAGAGGGAAGTGAATTCTGGTGGCGGGGTGACTGTGCCACCTGTCACTCCTGCTCGGGCCCTTTGCTCACGTCGGGTGACTTGTATCTGTATCATAGGGAGTGGGTGGAAGACACGCAGCTATGGATCCAGCAGGTGTCCAGCACCCCCAGCACCAGAATGGATGTGGTGCATCTACAGGAGCAGCTGGACCTGAAGCTGCAACAGAGACAGGCCAGGGAGACGGGCATCTGCCCCGTGCGCAGGGAACTCTACTCGCAGTGTTTCGGTGAGGAGGCTTGGTGGGGTCAGCGCTGTACACCGTCTGCCTCCATCCAGCACAAAAACTAAGCCCTGGTTACCCCCAAACTACATACTTCCCCCTGTTTTAGGGATCCTCTCTTCTCCCTTTTCCTGATTCGCCACAGCTGCTGGGTACATTCATTTCCCCCGCCAGTCTCTACCTCAGCTAGGCACCTGGGTGCCGTATCCCACACGGATGTTGGTTTGATTTTCATATAGATGGAGATTTATTTTGGGTGTGGGTGCACACATGTGTGCATGCATGTTTTTATGAGGACACACTTGTGTCAAGCAATGAGTATAGAGGTCAAAGGATAACTTATAAGAATTGATTCTCTCCTACTGTGTGGGTTCTGGTGATTGGCTCAGGCCATCAGGCATGGTGGCAGGTGCTTTACCCACTAAATCATCTCACTGGCCCCCTTACTAGGTGTTTGGAGTAAGGTAAGAGCTTCTATTTTAGCCAGGTGTGGGGACATATACCGTTAATACAGGCCTCAGAAGGCAGAGGCAGGCAGTTCTTTGTTTTGAGGCCAACCTGGTCTACATAGTGAGTTCCAAGCTAGCCAAGGCTCCATTAAAAAAGAAGAAAATAAGAGAAAAAAAGACGTCTTATTTCGAGTCTTTGTTGTTGTTTTCCCCCCAAGGATTTCCATAATGAGCCTGTACTATTTTTTTTGGCAGGATCTCAATATCTAGCCCTTTGGCCTGGACTCAGATCTGCCTGCCTCTGCTTCCTTAGTATTCGAGTTAAAGGTATATGTCACTACTCCTGGCTTTATTTTTTTTTGATTTATTTTTCGATACCAAATGACCATTCCTGGAAACATATACACACAACTAACATTGTATGGAGTGGACAGGTTATATTTATATATTAAAGAATATAGCAGTCAGACAGTGGTGATGCACACCTTTAATCCCAGCACTTAGGAGGCAGAGGCAGGCAGATCTCTGAGTTCAAGGCAAGCCTGGTCTACAGAGTGAGTTCCAGGGCAGCCAAGGCTATCCAGAGAAACCCTCTCTTAAAAAAAAAAAAAAAAAAAAAAAAAAAAAAAAAAAAACAGGGGCTGGGGAGATGGCTCTGTGGTTAAGAACACTGACTGTTCTTCCAGAGGACCTGGGTTCAATTCCCAGCACCCACATGGCAGCTCACAACTGTCTGAAGATCCAGTTGCAGGGGATCTGACACCTTCACACCAATGCACATAAAATAAAGTTAAATAAAAATATAAAAAAAAGAAAAACAAAAAAACAAAACAAGAAAAAATAATACACACACATATGTAACAAGAAGAAAAGAGTCTATGAATTCAAAAGAGTGGGGGAATCATGCCTGGGAGAGGAAGGAGGGAGGAAAAGGAAGAGGGAAAATGGTACAGTTATTTTATAACTCTCAAAAATAAAAATAATTTTTGTTTTGCTTTGTCTGGACAGGGTTTTTCTGTGTAGCCCTGGCTGTCTTGGAACTCACTTTGTAAACCAGGCTAGCCTCAAACTCAGGTATCCACCTGCCTCTGCCTCCTGATTACTGGGATTAAAGGCATTCACCCCCACTGCCTGGCTAATAAAAATAATTTTTATATGATTTCTTTTTATTTTATTTCATTGGTGTTTTGCCTGTGTGAGGGTGTCAGAAGCCCTGGAACTGGAATTACAGACATGTGTGAACTGCCGTGTGGATACTGGGAACTGAGCCCACTTCCTCTGGAAGAGCAGTCAGTGCTCTTAACTACCGAGTCATCTCTTCAGACCCATAGAAATAAAGCCAGATGGTGGTTGTGATGCCTCTAACCCCAGCACTCAGGAGGCAGAGGCAGGTGGATCTCTGTGAACTCAAGGCCAGTTTGGTTTACAGAGTGAATTTCAGGAAAGGCTTCAAAACCAAAATAAACAAATCAATAATAATAATAATTTAAAACACAACATTTATTTTATCTTTTTTGTATATGAGTGTGTGCTATGTGTGTGCAGGTGCCCATGAAGAACAAAGAGGGCATTGGATGCTGAGTTTTTTGTTGTTGTTGTTGTTGTTTGTTTTTTGTTTTGGTTTTTTGAGACAGGGTTTCTCTGTAGCTTTGGAGCCTGTCTGGAACTAGCTCTTGTAGACCAGGCTGGCCTTAAACTCACAGAGATCCGCCTGCTTCTGCCTCCTGAGTGCTGGGATTAAGGCCCAAGTACTCTTAACCACTGAGCTAGCTCTCAGCTCAATATGCTAATATTTTAATATCTATCTTTATGTCTATCCAGCTACACTCTGCCCACATTCCAGAAAGACACTTGAGGCATTTATTGTTGGCATGACACAGGGAATTTAAGATGTGCCCACTGAGTACTGATGTCAACTTCTGCCCTCTGCTCAGTCATCCTGGCACTGTGGGCTCTCCACTACAAACCCTTCACGCTCTCAGGAGCTGCAGATTCAGTGAGCGGGCCTTGGGCCTTAGCCTGCTTAGTATGAGTGTGGTTTGCCCTCCAATTTGGGTACTTACAGAAGGAGAGGAGAATGTTTTAGGTCCTTCTGGGTTTTTTGTTTTGTTTTGTTCTTTCGCTTTTGTTTTTGTTTTTGCCTTTTTGAGACAGGGCTTCTCTTCGTAATAGTCCTGACTGACTTGGAACTCAGTTTGTAGACCAGGCCAGCCTCAAACTCACTGAGATCCGCCTGCCTCTGCCTCCAGAGTGCTGGGACTAAAGGTGTGTGCTAACACCTTCTGGCCACCCTGCTGTTCTTAATCACAAACCAGTTTAGCCAACACGAGTGCATTTTTCTTTTGATTTTTGGTTTTTGTTTACAGAGTCAGGGTTTCTTTGTGTAGCCTTTGTGGTCCTGGAACTCACTCCAGTAGACCAGGCTGGCCTTGAACTCAGAGATCCACTTGCCACTGCCTCCTGAGTGCTGGGATTGATGGTGTGCGCACCACTGCTGCCTGGTTTAGCAGGCGTGCTTTTAAACACCACCATTTGGGAAGGACAGTTCTTTTTATACCCACTTTGTGCCTGAACATGGAAGCAAAGGAACCAACAACCACAAGCAAACCTGGGGCTCTAGTCTCTCTCTCTCCACGCTAAACTTGCAGACTTCATGCTTCTTCCAAGTGTCGGGTTGAGAGGAGTGACTATATGGCCAATTCCCTGGGTCATGGAATACACCCTCTCACAGCGCCTTCTTATAGGCCACAGTTTTAGTTTTTGTGTATGATGTATGCATGTATGTGTGTATACATGTGTATGGTTGTATATCAATGTGTGTGTACAAGTGTGAAGTCCAGAAGTCAAGGTCAAATGTCTTCTATCATTCTCCATTTTTTTTGGGGGGGGGGAGGGACTCTTTCAAAAGACTTTGTATGTGGGTATTTTACCTGCATGTGTGTCTATCTATGTACATCTATGTAGCGTTCAAGGAGGCCGGAAGAGAGTATTGGAGTTACAGACAATTGTTAGTTGCCAAAGATGGATTTTTTCTGGAAAAGCAGCCAGTGATCTTAACTGCTGAGTCATCCCTGCAGCCCCTCTACCTTGTTTTTGAAACAGAGTTTTTCACTGAGCCTGGAGTTCTTTGATTTAGCAAGCCTAACTGGCCCCCAAGCTCTATGGGGATTCCTGTCTCCACTTGTCCAGGGCTAGAATTTCATGGGTGCCGCTGTGCCTGGCTTCTTATATGGCTGTTGGCAATCCTACTTTGTTTTTCAAGACAGGGTTTCTCTGTGTTAGCTCTGATTGTCCTGGAACTTGCTTCATAGACCAGGCTGGTCTCGAACAGGCAGAACCGCCTGCCTCTGCCTCCTGAGTGCTGGGATTAAAGGCATGCGCCACCACTGCCGGGCTGGGACTCTTCCTTTTACCAGCCGTCATTTCCCCAGATCCATGCCCCTCAAGAGGAAGAGGAAGGGTGGTTTGCCATAGGCAAAGGGCACGCCCCCTCACCACTGCCTCTTCTCACCCTGTGTGTGTGCGCGCGGAAGATGAGCTGATCCGGGAGGTCACCATCAACTGTGCAGAGAGAGGGCTGTTGCTGCTGCGCGTCCGGGATGAGATCCGCATGACCATCGCCGCCTACCAGACTCTGTATGAGAGCAGCGTGGCGTTCGGCATGAGGAAGGCACTGCAGGCCGAACAGGGGAAGTCAGACATGGAGAGGAAAGTGAGTGGGGTTCATTATGCCCCCATGGCTCCCAGACATGCAGCTGTCTTTGCAGCCCAGATCCTGGTCCTGAGGGTGCAAGGCCTCAGTGAGGAGGTGGTCTTGTCTGAGGACGCTCCATGTCAATCGCCGACTTCCCACTGGGTGGCAGCACACACCCTGGCATTAGGCTGGACAGTAGTTGTCCTATGCCACCTCAGCCAGGCTCTCCCAGCACTCTGTCCACTTAGGAACGGGATGTCCAAGGATGACGGCCATTCTTTCTTCAGATTGCAGACCTGGAGACAGAAAAGAGAGATTTGGAGAGGCAAGTGAATGAACAGAAGGCAAAATGCGAGGCCACTGAGAAGCGGGAGAGTGAGAGGCGACAGGTGGAGGAGAAGAAACACAATGAGGAGATTCAGTTCCTGAAGAGGACCAACCAGCAGCTGAAGGTAAAAGAGCGCATTTGTGGCTTCCTCTTGTGGAGTAGTGGAGATTCAGTGTCGTGAAGAACACCAGGCAGCCATTGTACCCGAACTCTATCTTCAGCCCTCCTTTCTACTTTTTTTTTTTTTTTTTTTTTTTTTTTTTTTTTTTGAGACAGGGTCTTTCACATAGCCCAGGTTAGCCTCAAACTCACACTCTTCCTAGCCTCTGGACTGCTGGGATTACAGGCATGTGCCACCATGCCCAGCTCTTTTTAAATTTCTTTTAAAGAGTTGTGTTGTGTGTTGTTTTTATTTTGTTTTGTTTTGGGGCTTTCAAGACAGGATTTCTCTGTATATCAGTCCTGGCTGTAAAGAGTTTTTTTAAAAAAAACTTTTCTTTATGTGTACAAATGTTTTGCCTATATGCACATACGTGCACCACATGTGTGCCTGTTGGCTCCCCTAACTGGGGTTATGGATGGTTGTAAGGCACTTTGTGGGTGCTGGGAAATGAACCCAGATCCACTTTCCCGTTCTTGTAGTTTTCAATTGGAAACAGGACCTGCATTTCCCAGGCTAGCCTTGAACTCACTGTGACCCACGGAGGCTGTGAATTTGGAATTCTCCTGCCTCTGCCTCTCCAGTAGCTGGGATTACAGGCCTGTGCCCATCACTTTTAAATGCTGGTCCACTCGCACTGCCAAGGAGTACAGGAGACTAACTGGGGTGGTGTGGGGCTCCTTTTCTATGTTCTGTATCCTCTAGACTGTGAAGGAAGTCTAGTCTCAGCACTAGCCAATACTCCAGCCTGCCCTTCCAGGGGCACCATGCCTGCCAATCTCTTTCCCTCCTGGGAGACAGATGCTCATAATCAGAGAGGATGACAACAGCTTCTGTCCCCTCAAGCTGGTCACTGGAGACTGCCTCTATGGACTAGGTCTCCTCAGCAGGCTCTAACAGGAGTACTGTACACCCTGGCATCTTCATACACTGTGGCAAAAGCAGAGAAAGCTCTTGAAATAAAGATACGTGGGAAGCCCCGCTAGGTGCATGGCCGAGCAAGCCAGCTGGAGGTGGTTTTCCTCAGCTCGGCTGTGGTGCTGGGAAAGAGGGCTGAATGGGAAGGAGGCTGGGCCACAGGCTGCAAAGGCTGAACCCCAGGCAAGCATTACCCTTATCACAGGGCAACTTTTATAAATAATTATTGGCCACCCCCAGATGTGCTCAACAGAAGCTATGGGACTGGTACCCAACCGAGCAGCTTCATAAGGCCTTGAAAGGCTCCGAGGCTTGCCAAGGTTTAAGCATCCCTCTTCTAAATATGGTGTCTATAAGCAGCTCTCTCCTACCTCCCTTACTTAAAGCCAAAAGGTCTGACCCTTGAGATAAGGAAGGCTTTGTATGAGCCTCCAGCAGAGGATGAGAGATTTTGCTAGTTGCTCAAGAGTCTATTAGAAGAAAAGCTGGAGACTTCCCCGGCCAGATGTAAATGTTGACTCAGCAGATTCCAAAGCTGGTTCCTTAGTTCCAACAAGACCAAAGCGGAATACCTTAGCATCCTTCTCACTTCCAAAGGCAGTCTTGAAATCCCCAGGGTGAAGGATTCTTTACAAGAAAGCTTTTTATTGGCTCAAAGCTGCACTACAAAGAAAGCGGTGTTTTCAGCTCCGTGGATAGACCTTTTGAAGGGTCTGTTCACGTATCACTGCAGTAAATCACTCTGCTGGCTGCTAGAGGAACTAAGCAAATAACCCCCTAGTGGCCTATGCTTTCCCTCCTCACTGGCAGCAGTTTCTTCTAATTGAGTGTCAAGCTGTCTCAGTGGCCATTTCCCAGACCTCTGCTACAACCAGAGCTCCATGGTACTAAGCCAGAGAGCCCAATGTTTAGCTTAGTGGACATACTCAGGCTTAAAGCAGGAGTGATGAGAAACCACTATTTCAACAACTTCCATTCCGTTTCCCTTTCTGTGCTTTCTATGGAAACCAGGACAGCTCTGGTTTCTGCTCATGTAACAAAACCATGCCAAGCTTGAATCCTGCTAATCTAGGAAGTATGGACCTGAGTCAGAAGGGGGAGTCACTCAGAGTGGCAGCCTTTGGGCAATAGCTCCACTCTATAATAACTCCGGGCTCAGCTACGTGTTGTTAGGGTGCAAGATGCAAATATTAATGGAGTTTTGTTTTTGTTTTTCAGGCCCAACTGGAAGGCATTATCGCACCAAAGAAGTGATCCTTTCCACGAGTCTCAGCAGGCACTACGCTGCATCGTAAGCCCATTGTAATAAAAAGCCAGTTTCCTGAGCGAACAAGCCATCCCCTCCCCTGATCACCACTCATGTAATTGTTAGAACTGTGCCCAGTGCCATGAAACACCTAAGGTCCGGCAGCCAGGCTCCTGGTGGGGCTGTGGAAGGTGGTGTAACCCCATGTCCATGTGCAGTTTATAGACTGGCCTGGGGATTTGCCATCTCAATAACAGGAAGCAAATGTTTCCCCGGAGAAATGACTTTTGTACCAAGTTCAGTTCACCTTGTACCTTGGGCTTCCCTGGTCCCTCCTTCCACTTCATCACTTTAGTGTAACTCTTAGCAACTTATTTCAGAGTTTGCTCTTAGCCTCATCCCCACCCAAGTCAGCAGCCTATCCTCAGTCTGCCTGGTTCTGCAGACAAACAACAGCAGACAGATCCATGCTCGCTGAGAGGCAAAGTCCCAGTATTTTGAGAGCTGTCTGCATCCCAGGCCCTCTCCACTATTCAGCTTCTGCAGGAAGGACATCAAAGCCTGACTCCACACTCCCCAATAGCCATCAATGAATAGCTAAGCAAGTAGCCACGTCACTGCAGTTCTAGTCAGGTGATGGCCCCCAGAAGACTTCAATTACAGACGAATTTCCATTCAGGGAAGCCCAGGGCGGGAGAAGACAGTGAGTTTGGTGACACCCATCATTCAGGCAAGAGTCAGAAATCCTGTTCTTCAGGTGGCATATCATTTCCTTGCCGTTGGTGGGAATGCCCAAAGGAGTGCCAGAAAGGACTTTGCCTCCATCCCAGTCAAGGCGTACTGCAATATGATCCCAAGAGCTCTTCTTAGTTAATATACCCCACGCACTCTGACCTTATATTAGAGTCACGTCTTTGACTGTCACCCCAGGATCCTGAGAAACTAGGTCTGCCACCTTCCTGAAAGAGCCCATTCCCTGTGGTGTGCTGCTTTGCCGCCCAAACAAAAAAGCATTTGTACCCTAACGAGCCCAAGCAGGCTCACGGCAGTTGCTGGACCATCCTCACTCCTCCAGTCTCATCACGAGTATCTCCGAGGCCCTCGTGCTCCTACAGCTTTGTAGGCTCCCATCCCCAGCACTGCTCAGTAAAGAAACAGACAGTCACACACACACACACACACACACACACACACACACACACACACACACACACGGTCACACTCTGGAGGAACCAAGGGCCAGAATAAGTGTTTGAAAAACTCTGGGGCTGAGGATTTACTGTTGTTCCTAGCACTGGGGCACAGCCTCAACTGCTGAGCTTCCCAAGTGTGTTGTGTCTTATAGATGCCAACTGGGCATGAAAGAATGAACACAATTCCTACTTGCATATTTTTGTATAATTTAATAAACAACTTTCTAGATGTTATTGCTTCTGTCTGAATTTCTTGTGTTTGTGTTTCTGTCCCTCTGAGTCATTCGTCTTCTTTTTGTTCCTGTTTCTATTTTTCACATTGTGTGTTTCATAGTAGCGCACACCAACTTTTTTGGATTGTTGCTGACGTGCTGCTCTCCTCCGCTGTAAAAAATGACAAAAAAAATCAGTTAAACACTGAAGGTCATGAAACAGGAGCCCGGTTCCCAGCCCTCTCTATGGCTGTGCAGCTACCACAGCAATGGAAGCAAAGCTCGGGGAGTGTCCATCTGAGATCTGATGACCCCCAGCAGACTCACTGGCCCAGCCCTCATCCTCTCCCCTGGGGGTCTGCTTCAGCTCTGCAAAGCTCTGTTCCCAGGGGTCAGTTATCTGCCTGCCTCACCAGCTGTACTCTTTGACTGTCATCTCCCTGGACCCAGACAAAACTACCCAACTCTTCTGGCCAACAGGACACAGGTTTGAAGATGGTAACCTAGAATTCCTGAAACTAAGACTCAGACTCAAGGACCTTTATTTAGTGGGCCACTTCTTCTTTTTTTTTTTTTTTAAATATTTATTTATTATGTTTACAATATTCTGTCTGTTTGTATGCTTGCAGGCCAGAAGAGGGCACCAGACCCCATTACAGATGGTTGTGAGCCACCATGTGGTTGCTGGGAATTGAACTCAGGACCTTTGGAAGAACAGGCAATGCTCTTAACCTTTGAGCCATCTCTCCAGCCCCCAAGTGGGCCACTTCTTGACCAAAATTAAATTACATCAGGTCTGTTGTGGAATAATATGTCTGTACACTATGAATATGTATGACTCTCACTGGTTAATAAAGAAGCTGACTGGCCTATAGCAAGGCAGGATAAGGTTAGGCGGGACAATCAAACTGAGGATACTGGGATGAAGAAGGGCAGAATCAGGAGAGACATCAGCTAGCTGCCAAGGAAGCAGAACGTATAGAAAATGAGGTTAACAAGCCATGTGCTATAAGGCAAAGCACAGATGAGAAATATGGGTTAATTTAAGTGTAAGAGTTAGATAGCAACAAGCCTGAGCTATTGGCCAAGCATTTATAAATAAAATTAAACCTCTGTGTTGGTTAGTGGGGTTCCTAGAACTCTCAGCTCTAAATTCTTTTGTTTTTGAAAGAACAGGTCTTGGGAACTGGACTTCTAGTTCTATAGCTTATACCTATAAACTGGGCATTTGAGAGACCAAGATAAGGGGACTGCATACCAAGACCCTGCCTCAAAGGAAAGAACAAAAAGCTGAAGGGATGGCTCAGGGGTAAAGGTGTTTTCTGACAAGTTTAACTATCTAAGCTCCATTCCCACGACTTATATGATAGAGAGAACCAGCAAGTTGTCCTCTGATCTCCAGGGGCTCACCATGTCATGAGATGCCTGCGCACATAATAAATGTAAAAAACTTCTATTTTTTTTTTTCTGTTGTTGTTGTCTTCCCCTGACAGGATTTCACTATGCAGCTCTGGCTGTCTAAGGACTTGCTATGTAAGCCAGACTGACCTCAAACTCAAGAGATCTGCCTGCTTCTGCCTCCTAATGCTGGGACTAAAGGCATGGTGAGCATGGTGAGGATACGCCACCATGCCCAGCTAGACTTCTACTTTCTATGCCCCTGCCTTGTTAAAAGAAGCAGAGTACTTACTTCCTTACAGGTCAGCATCCTCTGAGATTTATTTGAAGGTTCTTCTTCCATCTCTGCATTCCGCTTCCTTCCCTTTTTGGTGGGTGCTGGATACAAATGATACATAAAACAGAGAGGAGATTAAAACTAGAAACAGTATTTCAAAAATCTGTTTGGAAGACTACAGTGGGTACAAGCAGGGCTACAGCAGCAGGCCAGGGCCACAGTGGGGTCTGAGCTGCAGCACTCAGACACTATCAGTAAGTTTATATGACATAAGTGCTGGTCTGGAGGGAATGGCCCCAATGGCTCATAAGGTTTGAATACTTGGTCCCCACCTGGTGGAACAGCTTGGAAAAGGTGACATGTATCACAGAAGTGGGCTCTGAGGCTAAAAAAGCCTCCAGCCATTTTCAATGTGCTATCTGCTTCCTGTTTGTGGAATGGGATATGAATTGCCCGGTAAGTGCCATATCTGCCTGCCTGCTGCCACGCTCCCTTCCATGATGGACTCCTACCCCTCTGGAACTGTAAGCCCCAATTAAGCCCTTCCTTCTATTAACTGCTTTGGTCATGTGCTTTATCACAGCAATAGAAAAGTAGCTAAGACAGACCTCCTGCCCCAATTTGGCTGCAGACCCTTCTCTTCAACTGTGAATTATTAAAATGCACTTTTGTTTTTGTGGGCAGAGTTTCTCTGTGTTGCCATGGCTGTCCTGGAACTCACACTGTAGATCAGGTTGGCCTTCAACTCACAGAGATTCACCTGTCTCTGTTTCCCAACTGAAGGCATTAAATGTGTGTGCCAGCATCGCCTGGCAAAAATGAGGCATTCTCTTTTTGTTTTTCGAGACAGGGTTTCTCTGTGTAGCCCTGGCAGTCCTTGAAATCACAGAGATCCACCTGCCTCTCTGCCTGCTGGGATTAAAGCCATGTGCCACCACCACCTGCAATATCCCCTTCTGAAAAGCAATATTCTCGAGCTATCAACTTTGATCTTAACAAACGTGCAGAATTCCAAGTGGAGAATCCAATTTGCATGGAAGTAGGATATGGAACCAGATGCCTAGCATTTGCCTGCATGGAGGAAATTATCCTAAAGGCACAAAACAAGTCTAAAAGGTTCAAAGAATCGACCTTACCTGCATCCCTGACTTCTGCAGACGTTTTCTTCTCTTCTTCATATTTTGCAAAAACCTTTTCACTTAAGCCCTTGGATATTCTGAAAAATAAAATCGAGGTCACAAAGCTGCCCAGCACTCCCTTCACTCCCTTCTAACTGCCCTCAACAGGCTGATGTGGAGAGGTGAAAAGGAAATTCCATGTTTGTGGTGACTGCGGGTGATACAGTCAGTGTCCAGCAGCTTTTAGAGCTCACGCTAAATATAGATAACCACAGTCCTTGGCTTCAGGTGGCTGTAAATGTCAAATTACAGCCTTTTTTTTTTTTTTTTTTTTTTTTTAAAATCGAGACAGAGTTTCTCTGTAGCTTTGGAGTCTGTCCTGGAACTAGCTCTTGTAGGCCAGGCTAGCTTTGAACTCACAGAGATCCACCTGCCTCTGCCTCCAGAGTGCTAGGATTAAAGGTGTGTGCCACAACCCCCGGGTTTTTTTTTTTTTAATATTTATTTATTTAGTATACAGTGTTAGTTTCCATGTCTGCCTACAGGACAGAATAGGGCACCAGATCTCATTATAAATGGCTGTGAGCCACCATGTGGTTGCTGGGAATTGAACTCAGGACCTCTGGAAGAACAGTCAGTGTTCTTAACCTCTGAGCCATCTCTCCAGCCCAACCCCCGGGTTTTTTTGTTTTTTTTTTTTTTGTTTTTTAAAGCAATCACTCCTAGCTCCTAGAAAACTACTACTCAGATTGGGATTGAAGCTAAGTGGCAGAGCACTTGCCTGGCAGACACAGGACCTGGCTTCCATCCTAAGCCCTTTAAAATTCTAACACCAAAGTCAGTGTTCATGGCAAGTGAAGAAAAACCAGGTAAGCTAATTAGGAAGAAGAAAGAGAGAAGAGAGAAGGAAGAGAAAGAAGAGAGAACAAAGAAAAAGAAAGAACGAAGAAAGGGAGGGAGGGAAGAAAAGAGAAAAAAGAGGAGGAGAAAGAAAGAGGAGAAGGAGGAAGAAAGAGGGGGAGAAGAGGAGGCAGAAGAGGAGGAGGAGAGGGAGGAAAAGAAGAGGAGGAGGAGTAAAAGAAAGAAGATCTTACCTGATGGCTGAGAACTTTCTAGCTTTGGCTTTATTTAGAAACTTCTGGTACTTGGCAATCTTTTCATCTAAGGCTCTAATCACTGCTTTGGTGTCCTTTACCACTGGTTCTTCCTGAGAGTCCTGGGAAGGCTCTTCCACAGCATCCGCTGTCCCTGCTCCTGACTGCTCCTGCTCCTCCTCCTCCTCCTCTGCAGAAAGGCTTTCCAGATCGTCTTCCATGTCTGACAGCTCCACAGGAACCAGGTCATCCGCAGAAAACTGAGGCCCCACATTGATTTTGCCGAAGTTCTGGCGAACACGTGCAAGGATCTGTTGCATCTCTGAGTTTGAGTCCTGGGAATGGCCTGCTTCTAGTTCCTTTTCAGTGACAGAATCTGACTTTTCAGCTTGGGTTTCCAAGATCTCTTCTTCTGGGTTGTTCTGGTTTTTTTCTGCAGGAACTTCCAGTGGTGAGGAAGGTGGAAGCTAGAGAGGACCAAAAGAGGCATGAAGAGACAAGCAGAACCAGAAAAGGAAACCCATGCTTCAATTCCTACCCGGCTCTCGGGTGAGCAATCCTCCTCTCAGATCTAAGCAAAGAAGGGAAGACCCTCAAATGTGAACGGCGTCGCTCATCTACTCTGAGCCAACGTAAGGCAGCAGAGCAGCCAGGACTGTAAAAGACCAAAGTGACAGTGTGGTTCCGGAGGAAAGGTACCAAGCCGATGAAACCAACTGACCAGTGAGTGTCCTCCTTGGTTACAGGAACAGGGAGCAGAGGAGGCACACAGAAAAACAGACACAAGTCCAAGGAAGTAGAAGCCAGGTCAAATGAGGACCAGGAAGTATAAGTAGAAATATAAGGAGACCTCTTTCCAAAGAGTTGACCCAGGCCAGAATTCAGAATGAGCACTGAGCCTAGAAACACTGAATGGTTTATTTTGGGTATCCACGCACAGACAGCATGTGCCAAGCTTTCCACAGCACTTCTCATGTGATTATCTTCTCTGTGACCTAGACTCAAATAATGACTCTCCAAAGAGTGGCTGGATAAAATGTTAAACAAGTCCAGAACCCATGAAATGGAGGAAATTATACAAAAGTTTGTATGTTTTGAGCTGGCAAGTTGGCTCAGCTGGTGAAGGCACTTACTGCCCAACCTTATAACCTGAGTTCAATGTGCAGAATCCACATGGGAAAAAGCAAGAACCAACTCCCCCAAGTTGTTCTTGGACCCTCACAGGTACACCATGGCACGCATGTGTGTACACAAACATATTCAAATCACAAATTTTAAAAGTTTGTACATTTAGCAGTGAAGTGATTTCTAGATTTCTTTTTTTCTTTCAAGACAGGGTTTCTTTGTATAGTTCTGGCTGTCCTGTAACTTGCTCTATAGACCAGGTTGCCCTCAAACTCAGAAATCCGCCTGCCTCTGCCTCCTGAGTGCTGTGATGAAAGGTGTGAGCCATCACACATCTTGCAATTTCTAGCCTTCAGATCTTCAAGAAATGACCACTTCACCCACAGGAAAAGGAGGATGAACAAAAAAAATAAAAGTGAGAAACACTGAGTAGGGGTCGTTCTTATGAGTCAGATCTCTGCTGAGGGCCAGCTCCTCGGAAGCTTTCCCTAACCTCACTCACAAGTTTTCCTCCGACCCCATCAACACTTCTCCTGGCCACGTCCTCATGATACAGACAACTCTGAATACTTGGCTGCATTTAAGCATAAAAAAAAAGAAAATTGTATGTTCTTGGCACAGAGGCCCTAAACCCTCTGGATGCTTTTGAGGGATGTGTGCCACCTGGTATCCCTGAGGAACACCTTTCCAGCATACTTTAATGGAACTTAAAACTTTAGCTGGTTTCAGGTAGGACCCAGTCAGCACAAAGAATGAAGCAACAATCATAGTCTCACCTCCAACCTCTGGGGAGAGAAGAAGGGCTGGAGATTGAGCTGGATCACCTATAGCCACTGGCTCATCTACATAATGAAAAATTCCTCTACAATGGCAGACACTGAAGTGCCCACCCAGCTCAAGAACACAAGGTGCTGCCTCTTCCTACATGGCTTAGGCATGGATTTCATTGGGCTCTTCTGACCTTTAGCCTCTGTAAGAAACCAGTAACCACAGATAAAGTACTCTCCTGAGTCATGCTATTCCTCTAGCAAACCGCACTCCAGAGCCCTGAATTTGTAGCTGGCTGAGTGTAACTGTGATGCTATAATACCATAGCAGGCTGTGGGGTCTCCACTAACTCTGGAAATGAAAACCAGAACCTCAATAGTCAGAGAACTTCAGAAATGAAGTGGAAAAACAGTACATACTCAGTATCTACCACACACGTCTACATGCACTTACATAGCTCGACTCCAGCCCCACCACTAGAATCTAACTAAGTCCATCAGAGCAGGGATCTGTCTGCTTCTTACTGAAGCCCTCTGGTACCCTAGAAACACGAAAGTCAAGTGTTAATATTGAGTCTTAGGACAAATCACTGTCCAGGTAAGACCCATGTGGAAGCAGGGAGCTTCCTATTCATGTTTCAGCTCAGTCCCCAAGCCCAGCATCTCCTAGCCAGAACATCAACTCCTTCCATGCACTCTCAGCTTTCTTTAAAGCAAGGACTCCCATTCACTCCCTTGTTCCTGAGGCTGTGGTTAGTACAAATAAAGGTTTCTTCATGAATGAACACCTATGCTCCCACAGAAAAAAGACATTTAACAAATATTAACGTCTTCTTCTTCCAGTCCCAAAGGCTGGTATCTGCACTCGTTCTTCTGTCTTCTTTCAAATGTTCCTCAAAAAGGCTACCCTCTCTGGAATGATACACACATAGCAGAAACGAAGATGCTGCCCCACTGTTGTAAGAGGCCGCTAGCTCGTTTCCTGGCCATGGAGACTCCTGAAATAACCACACAGAAATTGTATTAAATAAATCACTGCTTGGCCTATTAGCTCTAGCTTCTTATTGGCTAACTCTTACATCTTAATTTAACCCATTTCTATTAATCTGCGCATCACCATGTGGCTGTGGCATACTGGATAATGTTCCATCGTGGGGCTATAAGGCTTCTCTTTTACTCCGCCTCCTTTCTCCCAGCATCCAGCATTCAGTTTAGTTTTCCCAGCCTAGTTCTACTCTGCCCTATCAACAGACCAAGGCCGTTTATTTATTAATGAATAAAAGCAACACATAGACAGAAGGACCTCCCACATCATTTCCCCTTTTCTTATGTGAGATTCCCCTCTGTAGCTGTGATTACCATTGACTAATAAAGAACTTCTTTGAGCCTATGGCAGAGCAGAACAGAACTAGATGGGGAAAGCTAGACTGAGTGCTAGGATAAAGAGTGCAGAGTCAAAGAGAAGCCATGGAGCCCTGCTGGAGAATGGAACTTTACCCATGGCAATACAGATTAATGGAGATGGGTTAATTTAAGAAATGAGCTAGCCAGAAATACGCTTAAGCTATTGTCCAAATAGTATTGCAAATAATATGGTTTCTGTGTGATTATTTTGGGGCTGAGCAGCTGGGAACTAACAAGTGGCCTCCTACAACAGCCCACGAAGGGAGACAACCGACAGTTATGCCACATCGGGGTCATTTGAACCCACTTTCCTTCAGGAGCTGTGTTCATCCTGTTCTTACCTGGGGAGCTGTCGGTGGCTCTGCATTGGGTGGCTTGACAAAGAAAGGGATCCGACCTCTCTGCCAGTCATTGAGAACCATCTTACCCACAGTCTGTAAGTCGGGCTCTCCACCCTGCAAAGACAGGATAAACTCCCAGTTAGACCCAAAGAGCAAAGTACTTCCCCATGGGGGTCATTTCAGCCACCCTGGCTGCTCATCAGCATCTAGCTGACACAGTTCCTACTGCTCTCATGACGGCAAGTCTGTGTGTCCCAGTGCCAATCCCCAAACATATTGGCTCACCTTCAGTAACTTCCCAGTACGGAAAGCTAGTTTCTCAAGGAAGTCCTCAGCATTCTCCCAGGAGTCAATCCTGTATGTTTTACTGATATATTCTGGCTTTGCTCGTTCAAGGACAGCACCAATGTGGTCCTGAGGAGCCTTAATTTTTTCAACTTGAACCTAGAAAGTAATGGAAATGCTTTGTTCGACTCTTTTAGCACAGACTGAAAAACTCAGTGATCTTTATTAAGTGAAACAGATTTCAGTATCACAAGGTGAGTGGGGCCTTGCTAGAGTCTGTGTCTGAGATAGCTAGGCAGGATCAAGGAGCACCACTGAGAGCTGACCACAGTCATGAAGCCCAGAGATCAACTCTAATCCAACCTTACCGCAAACTGACTGTGGCCGCCACAGGCAGCTTGAAGTTGGAATGCTTTGTGTTACTTACTCACTGGCAGGAATGGTAAAAATGTCTGCAAATTCCACAACCCAGAACACAAAAAGGAATCCAAGAATTTCCGAAGGAAGGGGAGGAATGTGCCAAGGATGTATGCTAGAAGCATGGTTACAGTTAAGGGGATCGCTTAAAGTGTTCAGTCATATTCAGAAACAAGTGAGGAAATGCCTGAGTTCCAAGATGACTCAATCCAGAAACCCACACATGAATTATCACCAAGCATAAACAAGCCCCGCTTCCCTTTGGATCCCATGTGGAAACTACATATTGCTGTAGGATGACACTGACCAGATATGCCCACAGCCCCTCGACCTCCTGAGGCAGGCTGAGTGGAAAAGAGGCTGCTCTGTTCAGCATCATGTTCTTGCGTCTGGTTAAACAGGCTGACCCCAGACTGCCTTCTGAACGAGGCGTGGCAAAAGCTCTCAGGGCTCCCCCAAAATGAAAACAGAATTGTGAAGATCAAATACCCACCACTCCTTTGAGCACTATGTCGGTCTCTGAGTCCTCAGAGGGGTAAACCACACCAGGGCAGTCAATCAGGAATATACGACGCATCAAGGTAATATACTGCCAGACCTGCAGGCAGAAAATTCTAAGTGTTGCCAGGGTCAAATACGAAAGCTTAACTTCACGAATCTATGATGTTACAGTATAAAGTTAGAAAGGGGAGAAGGGAGGGCTAAAGGAAAGCAACCCGCTGAACCATGGGGCCAGATTCTACCTTTTACTTAAGCCAAGTATGACACACTCCCACCAAGCACAAACTAGAGTTCCATTGCTAAGAGTCCTAGAATAAGGCAGAGGCAGGATTTCAATTGCACAAACCCACCAGTGACCCTCTCCAAATCTTCAAAGTGCTCGGAAGCACAGAACTGTTCGCCTCTTTGCCACTGACTTCCAAATACCAGAATCTACCTAAAGACTGAGTTTTTGTTCCTTTTTAACCAGGATGCCAAATATTCTTGGGTTGGTTTTATCAAAGCAAAAGGTCAGAATTAGGAGCTGGAAGGATGGCTCTGGTTTGGAGCACTTGCTGCTCCCATAGAGGACCCAGGTTCAGTTCCCAGCATCCACATGGCAGTTCACAACTGTCAGTAACTCTAGTTCTTGGAGATCTGGTGTACTCTCTGGCCTCTGTTGGCAAAAGACATATGCATGTAATGAACATGTATACACAAAGGCCAAACACTCATATACATAAAAATAAATAAATCTTTTTTAAAAAAATTGGGAGTGGCAATTTACAGAAAGAAGACTTAAATATGAAGGACACCAACCAAATCCCACCACAGTAACCTAGTAGCATATAAGGCATGCTCAATCTTGGGAAGCAGACAGGGACTAGGTGCCAGGTACACTACAGTGTGGTATATGTGTGTGGTGTCCTGGGTTTGATCCCTGGTGCTGTCAGAGAAAGGAAGAGGACAGGAGGAAGGGGAGACAAAAGGAAGCTCTCCGTATCTTAAACAGTCGCGTCTCCATAGACATACAATGCAGAGCAGAATTCATACGCACCTTTGTTTCTCCTGCAATGGGGGCCACATTGCAGACCTTCTTGGATCGTAATGTGTTTATCACAGAGCTCTTGCCTACATTTGGATAGCCAATGAACCCAACACTGATTTGTTTCTTGTCTGTGTGCAACTGCGGAAAGAAAAGACTACCCATCACATAATATGCAGCCATAGAATCCCCCAGGTCAGGCTGTGTTACTTGGCTAATGGAAGACTACTTACTACAGTGCAGAGCAAACACAACTTGATGTGAAACTGAGTGAAGCCACGTCCTCAGAGGTTAACAACATATACATCAAACACAGGAAAAGAGAGCTTGTGCATCCCCTCATCTTGGTGCAGCACCAGGTACTGGAGAGACTAACAGATCCCCACCCAGGGCATGCATATCTGACCACAGCCTTGGCTGCATCAGCAGCAAAAGGCAAGTGTTCAGTCCCACCCAACTCTAACCACCACAGTGAGACCAACCCTCTAGCACCCTGCTCCCCCAGGGCACCCAGACCTAAATCTACAAACTTCAAGATTTCCTTCTGGAGATACAAACCCAAGGAAAATGCCCATGTCCCTAATTAATATTAGCCTTCAGTGATATCTATCACTCAACAATCCCCACATCAAAAGAGACACCAAAAGTCTATCAAGATTGTGGGAACTTTTGCTTTCAATTTGATACCAGTTCTATGTTGTCCAGGTTGGTTTCAAACTCCTGAGCTAAAGTGACTTTTTAGGGGGAGGAGGTTCCCTGTCTTTGAGTAGCTGAGATTAGAAGCTTGTGCCACTGTGCCCAGCACAGTATTTGAAGGCAGACCCAGGCTGGGAGGAGCCAGTTACCATGGGAGAAGGCTAGCTGCAAAGTGGATTACCTGCCTGCCTCTATCTATCTTTCTATCAGGGTATCTGCCCAAATATTAAGCATACGAAGAAACAACAGGAGAGACAAACAGCAGAAGAGACAAAGACCTCTACCAGAGAGCTGCAGGGACAGCACCCTAGCATTTCAGCCAGAATGGTGAACACCAAGGAACAACCAGCCCAACACTGCTGTCCGCAGGACAGGGGAAGCAGGGGGCGTGGAATACGTGCGCAGGGAAGACGGACAGAAGCAACCTAATTGTGCTCAGCATCAGCAGACAACAGGAGGCCGAGGCAGAAAGATTGCTGCAAATTCCAGGCCAGCCTTGGCTACACAGTGAGTATGAAGTCAGCCCGGATCACAGTGAGATCTGGTATCAAAACACCACAAAATAAAAAACCCTCCCCATAAAACAATGAGTTCGAGAGAGACAGGGAGTATGCACGAGTACCACTTCTAACTGGGCTTATAGCTCAGTAGTAACAAGTTCTTATTAGCATGTCCATGGCTCTGGATTCAATGCCACACACACACACACACACACACACACACACACACACACACACACACACACACACAACCAAAAAACCAATGAACCAAAATGAGTCAACCAACCAAAGAAAAAACACACACTCAACAACAACAAAAACCTAGTCCTAAATTTTTAAGGCAGGACACATTTAATAAGTATGTAAAATCATGGGGAAGAGTTGGGGAAATAAGAAATTTTAAGTCATAAACATGTACTAATAGCACATGGAAAATGCCAGAAATGATGGCTAAGAGTCAAAAATTGCTTCTGGGAAATGAGGAAGGGTGGGACAAGAGCCATGTCTTTTGTTAGAGCCAGGCAGAAAGGGGGGGATCTGGTTCCAGGATATTCCTGAAGTGATGGGGATGACAGAGTATGGGGCTGGGCACCTATCCTCTGGCAAAGGCTGAATCACTAGGCATCAGGGATACGGCACAAAGAAGGACAAGAGAGAAATGAGGAAACATCTCAGACCCCTCAGACTCATGGCCTGTGGGTTTTTATACCTATAAACAGTAAGAAGTGAGCCAGCAGTTTTGAGACAGATTTCATTATGAAGCCCATACCGGCATTAAACTTTTTGTCTGTTTGAGACAGGGTTTCTCTATAGCTTTGGACCCAGTCCTGGAACTCACTCTGTAGGCCAGGTTGGCCTTGAACTCATAGAGAGGATTAAAGGCGTGAGTCACCACCCCCGGCCTGGCCAGGCTTCAAGTTTTTGATCCTCCCCTCAACTTCCCAGATGCTGACCTGAAGTTAGCAACTTTGGACACCCAAGCCAGCCCCTCACATAAAGTCAGCTCTACAACTACAGCAGAAGCAGCCCCCTACCTTCCCAAACTGCCGCAGAAGCTGAATGAATGCTCCTTTTCCAAAGGGGTTGGTGAGACTCGCATGGAAAGCAAGTGTTGGGTAGTCCTGGGAAAGCACAGCGACCCATCGTTTCTAGGGGAGAAAAAAAAATATGCTAGTAAATTATAGTTTGTTTGTTTACAATATTCGGAAGAATCTGAGCTGGAATTACTGGATGGCTTCAAATAGTGTTGCCTAAGGGAACAACAGCTGTAATTCTTTGAGATGTTCTTTCAAGTATGACAGTTAGTGCTTTGTCTTTCGTCTAATAACTGACTGCAAAACAATATTCCAGAAAAGCTATCATGACTACCAAATGCAATTAATGGAACACAATGGGGAAGCAGCCAGTGACTGGCAATTGCCTCCATGGAGGGGACAGAAATTCCTGCAGGGCTGCCCCCAATCCGAGGACAGAAGGTGGCTTTGCCCACCATGAGCGTTCATATTAGCCCTGTTTTCATAAGAACGTGCCAGTGACCATAGTCCCAAGAGTATGACCTTTCTGGGCTGTGTCGAGAACCATGCACTAATGTGCAGCGAAAGGTTTGTCCTAGATGCCCCTGCTAGGACAAGTTCATAAGCTGAACTTACTGTCGCCCAAGTTGGAACAAGATCACACTTATTGAGTACAAAAATGAGGTGTTTCCAGGGTTTTTCCTTTTTCAAGTAAGCTTCGATGTGAGGGGAACGAGTACCCATTGGATCTCTAGCGTCAAGTACTTGAACTACAACATCTGATGAGTCGATCACCTGCAAATCAAAGAGGCAGAAATGATTGGTTACAACACATACAAAATGAAGGGGGACATTTAAGGGAACCCAAAGGAAGAAAATAGCATTTAGAGGCAACTGCAAATAGTCTACTGAGGAGAGTGGGTGTGTGACATCCAGTCTCAATGCCCAATGAGCAGAATTCTAAAGTTTTTCATTCTAAGAATATACAAAACTTTTCAGATTTCAAATAGGAAAGATAACTTAGAGCAAATCCACCTGACTCACAAGTACTAGGTATACGAGGTACGTATGAGTTTGTGTATTTTACAGAAAATTAAATCTGCTTAGTTTACCTTTATGGTACTAGTTTTCTATTATGGTGTGCTTGGAATTCCTAATAACACTATTCAGCCAGTTCAAAAGCACTAGGTCAGCACTCAGGAGTATGCACCTTTCTTCCCTTCCTAGACATGTGCTCCCCCTTGCAGACAAGATAGTGAGGCTGAATACCCTACAATTCTTATGCCGCACTAACCACGTGGGGCATCACCCTAACAGGTAATCTACAGAAGACTCAAGGCAACACAGAACACAAGTGCTCTTCCTTTCAAGCACTGTGGTTGTATGCCGGAGGCTACATCATACTTCTTCATGGAGTGAAGAGGATGAAGCCAGCAACAGAGCGTTATTTCATCTGAGAGCTTCCGCTGTCAGTCAGTGCCTGCAAACTCATAAATTTGAAGGAGCCGCCCAGGGACTACCACAAGTCTTACCTTGTAGAGCTCTCCCCAGATTCTTTTCGACTGCCCCTTTTTATATATCTCTTCTTGAGCTTCATTTCTAGGGAAGAAAGGACTGGAAATGAGCAACTGAAGCATTATCAAGATTAAAGGGAAACGGTGGTGGTTCACGCCTATAATCCCAGCACAAAAGAGGCAGAAGAGGAGCTCTGTTGTCAAACAACTTGGTCTACACGGTTAATTCCAAGCCAGCAAGGACTGTATAAGACTCTGCCTCAAAAATGCAAATATACACAACATACACAACAACAACCAAAAACAAAAAAGCCCAAAATATACCAAAGGAAAGAATACCTAAGATGATGCACAGTTGGCTTTAAGAAGGAAGGACGTGCCAGGAGTGGTGTGCACGCCTTTAATTCTAGCACCATGAAAGCAGAGGCAGGAGGAGCTCTGAATTTCAGGCCAGCCAGGGTTACACAGTGAGACCCTGTATCAAAAGGTGGGTAAAGGCAGGGGCTGGAGACAACTCAACAGTTAAGACTGCTTACTGCTCTCACAGAGGACCTGAGTTCATTTCCTCACACACATACGGCTGGCTCACAACTATCTGTTATTCCAGTCCTGAGAGATCTGAAACCTTTTTATTGTCTCTGCAGCCACCGTACACATGTGGTTCACACACTTATGTGCCGGCAAAACACACTAAGATAATAAAATCAATCAATCAAAACAAAACAAACAACTCCCCCCAAAACCTTAAACACACATATTTAAAAAATAAACACACATAATTAAAAAATAATAAAAATTAAAAACCGCCCGGGCGGTGGTGGCGCACGCCTTTAATCCCGGCACTCGGGAAGCAGAGGCAGGCGGATCTCTGTGAGTTCGAGGCCAGCCTGGTCTACAAGAGCTAGTTCCAGGATAGGAACCAAAAACTACGGAGAAACCCTGTCTCGAAAAATCAAAATAAATAAATAAATAAATAAATAAATAAATAGAAGGACATTATGACATATTGCCATGAGACTGAGTGAACCTTGAAGGTACCATGCCACATGAAATAAGCCAAACAAAAAGATAAACAATGTGTGATTTCCTTCATCCAAACATAGTCCTGTCAAATTAGGGTGATGAGAATTCACAGCTGACAGTGATATGGCTGGGCACCAATGCAAATTCTATGCCACATGTATGTTACAATAAAAAAATAAGTAAATAAAAAGGGAAAAGGCACGGTTGTAGTGAAGACACTGTCACCAGGAATTAAGAAGGGCACAGCAGGACCTGTGTGTCACAACCTACACTTCACAGCTCTCGAGAGAAGCACTTTTTTGGATAATTTCTAATTGCTTACTTACTAGCCTCAAGGACATTTATTTAAGAAAAATGAAACAAAAATAGTCTGTCCTCCCCAATTATCTATTCTACCTTTTAAAGGAAGTCGACAGCAAAGCCAACAAAAAAGTTCAAATATTGGCCAGTGAGATGTCTGAGTAAAGTTTGCTGCTAAGTCTGACAATCTGAGTTTGATCCCCGGGGGAAGGAGAACCGACTCTCACAAGTTGTCCTCTGACCACACATGTACACTGTGGCACATGCCTTTAATCCCAGCACTCAGGAAGCAGAGACAAATGGATCTCTGTGAGTTCGAAGCTAGCCTGGTCTACAGAGCAAGTTCATGAACAGCCAAAATTGTTACACAGAGAAACTCTGTCTCAAAACAAACAAACAAAAAACACACCAAAAAACCCCCAATAACAACATGAAAAAAGCTGGGGATGGTGGAGTGTGCCTGTAATCCCAGCACAGGGGAAGGCATAGACAGGAAGATCTCTGAAGCTTGTTAGCTAGCCAGTCAAAGCAATCAGCAAGTTCCAGGTACAAGAGATACTGTCTCAAAAACACAACGTGAAGGGCAGTAGAAAAAGATAGCTGCAGGCTGGAGAGATGGCTCAGGGATGAAGAGCACTGGCTGCTCTTCCAGAGGTCCTGAGTTCAATTCCTGGTATCCACATGGTAGCTTACAACGATCTTTAAATTCTAGTTCCAGGGGATCCAATGCCCTCTTCTGGCCTCTATGGGTGCCAAGAACATACTTGGTGCATACGTACGAACATGCAAAGTACCCATACACATATAAAATTTTTTTAAAAGGTTGACCATTCAAGTTGACCTCTCTGTCCATGTGCACAGGCACATCCCTCCACATGAACACAAACATTCAATTAATTCTAATAAATGAATACGCTACTTCTCTGTTTGGTCTCGATGGCCTGCTCTTTTCTCCACTGAGACAGGATGGCAACAGCAATGAGGTGACACCATCGCAGTCTTCACATTTCTGTGAGACAGCTAAACCTGCCCGTACAGTCCTCCAGCACTGCCTCAGAGAAGCTAAGCCTGTCTACAGTTGCCTATCAAAAGTTCGCACACCCTTTGATTTGATATCATGACTTGCCAATCAGTAATCCTTTTTGGTTTTGTTTTGTTTCTTCATTTGTTTTGTGAGGTAGGGCCTCACTATGTAGTTCTGGCTGTTCTGGAACTCACTCTGTAGACCAGGCATTCTCAAACTCACAGAGATCCACCTGCCTCTGCCTCCGAGGTGCTGGGGGATTAAATGTGTGTGCCTCTCAATAATCCTTAGGGATGAGGAAGACTCAGTGTCACTGATGAGCACAGGAGAACCTAGAAACAGCACAACTATCCAATTAACAAAGCGTGCCACAATGAAAGTCTACTGAAAAAGGTATATTTGTAAATAAAAAATTACTATAGCTAGGTGTGGTGGCTCACGCCTTTAAGACTAGCACTTGGGAGGAAGAGTAGGAGGATCTCTGTGAGTTTGAGGCTATGTAATAACTCTACATGGTGAGTTCCAGGTCAGTCAAGGCTAAATAGCAGACTCTATCTCACAAAAGAGGTATTGCGGGAATCTCGATAGGTGATTTGCTATTTTTAGCATATGACTCCCCACAAGACTGAAGAAAGCTTACGATCCTTCCTCTCCTTTTCCTATTCCTCTTCCAAACAATATAAAATGAAAATAAAAACTCACCACACAAAGTAGGACACATACATATGAAAATGCCATAATGAAAACCATCACTGTGTATGATAATTTAAAAATAAGCGGAGGGTGGCAAGATGGCTTACTGTGTAAAAATGGTCTCTGTAAGCCCGACAACCTGAGTCAGATCCCCAGGGCCCACATGGAGAAGGAGGGAATCAACTCCTCTGACCTCCTTACTGTGGCACTCATATACCCACACAGACATACACAAAATAAAAGGATACAAATTTTAACAAACAAGCAAACCCCGAAACCGTTATGCAGGTTCATCACATTTTCATATTATCTTTGAAAGGTCATAGAAAAAGATCAACCATAAGCCGCAGTGATCTAGAGACCCAGGAAGCCAGAGCCAATCTCCAACTTAACTACATTCTGTAATTTTCAAATGGCAGTGTACACCACTGACTTACAGAAGAAGAAAACATTACTCCTTTCTCCTTGGGAGTGAAGAGCAGTATGCGGTGATGAAGCCATGTGGAATTATTTTTGGTCTGGCCTCCACTGCACTGACGCCTCTAGTCTGAGGAAACTACTTGTGAGCGCCACCACCACGCCCCACAGCAGCACTAAGGGCTCAGAGAAGACATTCTGTAGCTAGTACAGCAGCAAGGATCAAATGCGTACCTTACACCAGTGTCCTCCGTCACCAAATCACGGTCTTTGCCCTGGTCATAGCTCTCAGTGGACATTTCAGCATTTTCTAGAAGGGACTGCATATCACTTGCAAACAAGTTTGGCCGCTTTCTCTGTGACTTTGGACCAAATGTACTTTCAAAACTTTCAGTATCAAGAATGTGAACCTTTGCATTCTGAAGACAAAGGAGAAGCACAGGTAAGATGTAGGAAAACATTGAGCACAAAGCTAAAACCACTCAGGGAAAGGGAAAGGTGTCTGCACTTATTTTTTCGAGACCACACCAAAACCTAGGAGAGCACAGCCCCAGTATGGATTTAAATCTGCAATGCTTGTTTAAATTGCACAAGGGTTTCTTCTTTTCTGCAATACTATGAGCTTCCCCGCAGGAATCTAAAGGCAATACAGACACCGAGTATGAACAGCCAAGTGAGACTTGCCAAACTCTGCTTTCCTTCCCCAGCACAGCCTCCAGTCAAACGTAATCAGGGCTACAATGATGAAAATTAACCTATCTTTTCTGACCCTTCTTTGGAGCTTTCAAACAAGGTGCATAAAATTCGCCAAATTCACAGGTTTTGTCAAGGACAATCAGTCAAACTTGTGTTTTTTTCTTTTTTAAACCAACTGTAAATGTCAACTTTTTCTTGGAAGTTAATTTCTCTCATGGCTAAAAGGAATTGCTTGTTTTATAAGCTGCATTTTAGTTTCAAATAACGTTCTCCCTAATTTAGGTAACGTTTTTATTAAATGCACATGGAAACTCTTCAGATGAAAAACATCTAGCAAAAGTCCAAAATGATAGGTTAGATGTGATAAAGGAATCTGATACTAACTAGAACTTAATGCGCCTGTAAAGGAGTTACAGGCATAGGAATTCTTGAAGCAGGATAAAAGTCCAAGATTGAGTTAGGATCTCCCACGTATCAGAATGTTAAGAGCTTGCAGAGACTCCTTTAAAACAAAACAAAAACACACCTTCTTCCCCTTAGTGCAAAGGCCTGGTAAGGACCAGCTAGCAAAGTGCTGAGTGATGCAGCAGCCCATACCTTCCTATCGTCCACCAACCCCCAACTTTCTCTGGTCTTTCAGTGGCCACCATTTACTTTCTACCTGAGGGACCACCCACAAGGAAAGAGCACTTCCTGTGGCAATGTGTTCTAAGAGTGGGCTGGGGAGGGCTCACTCGGTAAAGCCAGTTTATCCCTGGAAGGCACGTAAAAAACTACATTAAAAAGATGCAGGGTAGGGGTGGAGAGATGGCTCAGTGGGTAAGAGCACTCTTCCATAGCACCTGGGTTCAATTCCCAGCATCCACAAGGTACTAGCAACTGTCTCTAACTCCTGTTCCAAAGAATCTGATATACTTGCAGGCAAAACACCAATGTAAATAAAATAAAAATAAACTCCTGCAAAAAAATTATAAAAGAAAAAAAAGACGCAGTGGTATGAATCTGTAATTGCAAGGAGAGTACACAGTACAGCAGAAACAATAGCGACCCTGCCTCGCAAGGCTGAATAAAGGTGAGAATCCAGTTCTGAAAGTTGCCTAACAGCACACACGCGAGTACACACAAAACCGATATATCAACTTTTAAAACAAGTATGAGCAAAAATATCCTTAGAAATCTCCTAACTAGGCTGGAAAGATGGCTTAGCAATTCAGAACAGATGCTACTCTTCCAGAGGACCTGAGTTCAATTTCCAGCACCCACATCACATGGCTCCTACCTCTAATACCCAGGGATGTGAAACCTCTAGCCCCCGAGGGCACCTGTACTCACATGCACATACACATCACACACACACAATTAAAATCAAATCTTAAAGAAAATCTTATAACCTATGAAGCACATGGTTTTGAACCCATAAGCTTACTATAATACTGCACAATTAAAGTACATACACAAAGTTATGCTTTTATTACCCTGCTACAGAAATACATCTACCAGACAGAAATGAAGGTGCAAAAGTTAAAACATATCTGATTTGACTTCACTGTGCAGAACCTTTTCAGAACTAGAGTCCACACCATGCCACAGCCTCCAGATTAAAATAGGAAGGGCTTTCAAAGCCAAAGCAGAAAGCTCACCAATTATTCTTAATATTTTCCTGCATTAAAACACAAGCTAGGCTGGGTGGTAGAGGTGCACACCTTCAATCCTAACACTTGGGAGGCAGAGGCAGGTGAATCTGTGTAGGTTCAAGGTCAGTCTGGTCCACATAATGAGTTCCAGGACAGCCAAGGCTACATAGAGAAACCCTGTCTTGGAAAACTGAAACAAAACAAACCCAAAATAACAACAACAACAAAAACCAACAATAACAACAAATACACAAGCAAGCTGCCTCCTACGACTGAAGGTTCCTTCGTTCCACACATCAGATATCTGAGCTAGGAACAACTGGAACAAGCAACAAAGCAATAAATCCACAATAGAACTCTGTTCTTCCCAGAAATGGGATTCAATAGTTGTTTAGAAGATGGCTTTAGGGAGAAGAGACAAAGAGAACAAGGGAAATGAGCAACTTGTCTGTGGTTCATGAATTATGCTCATATGTTTCCCTGAAAGAAAACAGTCACTCCACTAATAGGTGCCATTCTTCTAGCCCATCATAAAACAGAACATAATTGACAAAACCTGAGGCAATAGGCAGCTTTGCTTTTGATTTCTGTTCTGTAAGTAAACACTTTTCTTTGAACTGTTTAATCCCTGTATGCATGTCAGTGTTTTCCTCCCTCCTCAGATTGGCACTGAAGCATGTGCACTGGCTGTTTCTGGGAACTATTCAACGCAAGTTAAAACGTGCAGGCAAACATTAGGCCACTTCTTTGTTCTGTGTGAACTATTCTGCTCTGGCCAGACTCAGCCCTTACTGTACTACAAAACCCCAGTGAACAACAATCTGAACGCACCCTTTGCTTTAGCTGAAACCACCTCCAAGATTTCACAAAGGCTGGGAAGCATAAAACACTGAAGGGCTCCTTCCATCTCAACCTTCATTCTACATCTCCCCAGAGATGATGAGCTATCACTGCCAATCCCAGGGGCCTCCTAGCCAGTCTGGCCTACTTAGTAGGTTCCAGGCTGGTGAAAGAACCTGCCTCAAAAGGCAAAAAAGGGAAGGTAGGTAGTGCTGAGGCTGTCTCTGGTCTCCACAAGCACATGTGAAGGCATGCATGCATACACACACAGATAACATTCCTAACAGCTGTCACTTCTTTAGCCTTATTAGCAGGGTGCTGCATGCTCACTGGGCCACACACAGGTGCTTCAGGTGTATCCAAACATGAAAAGAGGCACGTTCTCTTTATGGCAGGGAAGTTAAGATTCACGGAGAAAGGTAACAGGATAGAGGAGGGGATGAGTGAAGACCGAAACTCAGGTCTGGCTGCAAAGCACTGCACCCCCTGGGCCAGACTCAATCCATACAGAGAGTGGTAAAGGAGAGAGCCAAGTCTCCTAGTTCCCACTGCTGCCTATGAAAGCCAAAGACAAGCAGAGGTTATCTGCTCAGAGCTGGTCCACAAAACCCTACCACCAACATGGTGCTTCATCTTACATGAGGCTGGATTCGATCACGCAGAAGAGACATCGGTAACTTGCTTTGTTTCATGACAACTTTGTATGGATCCTTCATAACTTTATCCATTTCTTCTTGAAATTTTTGTAATGATGCCTGCTTGATCACACGAGTGTTTCCTATTTCACAGATAAAGACATTGCCATTTAATAAGGGATTGGTTTTGCTTCTGCCTTCATCTTCTCACTGACGTGGGGAAGGCAAGATGATAGGTCATTCTCAACTACTCAAGTGCCTGCACATCCAGCCACTCTTTGCAACTTATGAAAAGGGGTTCATGGGCCTCTCTTGTACTTGCACACCAGGAATTCACCCACCAACTCAGACACACAATGGGTTTCAACAGTTTTCCGAGCCCAACTTCCTGATTGGAGGAAACCAAAAATTAAACAGAACTGAATGGAAATGAGATCTGACAAATGTCTTAGTTCCTGCCAGTCCTGGCAAAGAAACCTGGAGCCAATCGCAGCTGATCATTCACAGAGACAGAGAAGAAACCCCAAAACTCAGAGTTAAGAGAGCTCAAAGGGACTGCTAAGATATTCAGGCCATCTACAAGGAGACAACAGCATCTGGAGAACGCCAGACTTCTGAGGTTAAAGAAAGCATCCAGGTCCACAGAGCACATGCAGACACGAGCGTCAAGCACTCACACTGACTATTTGCCAGGCACCATGCTAAGCAGGTCACATGGATTTCTTCTTAAATCGACTTATGATGGGGAGGACCACAGCCCTTGTGTGATCAGAGGACAACTTGGAGGAGTTACTGATGTCCTTTCCTCCTTCCATTATGTGGCTTCCAGAGACAGAACTCAGGTAAGTTCGAGGGTAACCATCTTTACCACTGAGCCCCCTGCCCCTTTTTCTTGAGTGAAGGATTCATGTAGTTCAGGCTAGCCTTGAATTTCTGATTCTCCTGCCTCCATCTCCCAAGTATTGGAATTATAGGTGTGCTCCACTACAACCATCTTGAGATGGTACTTTTCTTATCCCCATTTTAGAAATTAGGAAATTAAAGGACCGAGACTTAATAACTTGCCTCCGGTCACACACACACAACTTGATTCCAAATTCAGATACTCTGGACCTACCTGGAGTCCCAGTACCCAGCTCCATGATAAACAACCCCTCCACAGCCTTCTCTGGCATTCACGTACATCAATATTTACTTCCTTTGTGGTGATGGGGGTAGCCCCTAGGACTCTGTGTATACCAGGCAAGCACTCTCCCCTGAGCTCCTCCTGACTCTGCTTCTGTTTCAGTTCAGCCCATCAGAAGGCATTAAACAAAGTGACAGGCAAGGGTCACCTGCACTAGCACAGGGGTCAGATGCCGGGCAAGCCAGGCAAACAATGACTATCCCTACATTACAGTGGAGAGCAGGAATTCCTAAAGAAGCGCCAATCCCCATGACTGGAGAAACTCTCCTCACTACTTCAAGTACTAATAAAGGCCTCACCCTGCTGCAAGGCAAATGGAGCAGAGCACCTGCAAGGCCACTTCTTGTGCAACCATCTCCCAGGTAACTAGAAATGAAGAGGTGTATGGGCCCAGGTTTGCAGACGCCTTTTGTTTTGTTTTGTTTTTCAAGACAGGGTTTCTCTGTAGTTTTGGAGCCTGTCCTGGAACTAGCCTTGTAGACCAGGCTGGCCTCGAACTCACAGAGATCTGCCTGCCTCTGCCTCCCGAGTGCTAGAATTAAAGGTGTGTGCCACCGCCACCCGGCTCTGCAGATGCTTTTGAGGAAGGTACTATCTGCCTCTGTGGTCTGGAGGGCCCACTTCCGACTAAGAACTCATGCTCTTCCAAAGAAACAGTGTGAGGAGCCCACCACTTTCTCAGCTCTCTTCCCACTATGGGTATTCTTTATTGCCCTTTTAGAACCTTTGGCAGTCTCACTCACCAAAACCTTTTAGACATTTCAGCGTTTGAGACTTTTTCATACGACATACATTTGTAAAGCAGAGATACGGGACGATACTTACCAAACCATTTAATATTTGGCTCCACTCGTGCCACTGTGCCAGAAGCCACAGTTGATTGATACTGCAGTGGCTTAATCACTTTACCACGATTGTTCCTAAATTGAGGAAATAACAGATTTGGGTTGACGACAGAAGAAAGGCAGCAACAGCACAGGCTGGCGTACAGACCATGCTTTCCATCCAGAGGACTTGGGGGGATTTAAGATGATCATGAAATACAGACTCAGTAAACAAAAAGTCCTTCTACATTTGAAACAGATTGCCCAAAAGCCGGTTAACCTCTTGCAACAGAGCACGTAATGATTTCTGCTAGATGAGTAACAATGCCGATGTTTAAAAATCCATTTACTGTTTGTTTGCTTTTTAAAAAAAATCACATACTTGAGTTTTTTTGGTAATTATTTAAAGGCTGGTTTAAATGAATTTTAAGTAGAGGATGATTTATCCTGGAACTCAAAATTCTAAAACAAACTGCAAAGTAGGCGACAAAGGCAGGTTAGGTTACTGACGTTTGTGTTTTACACACAACTTTTAGAAGAAATGAATCTAATTACCAAACAAATTAAAACCAGCTAGCAAAATGCCGCTCTCAGCAAGTCCCTGGAGTGGAGGCTGCCTCAGCAGAACTCTAGGCTGTGAAGAGCATCCCAGTGCCACAATGCTGTGATCTGAAGTCTGGCTCTAAAAGTCAAGTTTCCTGGCAGTTTTCATAAGTAGTCTATACACTCTGTACTTGTATCTGATGGGTACTTAGTTGAGATTTGACACGGCACTGTTGGAGATCAGCGTGTGAGGAACAGGAGGACCACTTGCCGGGAAGTGTTAGGAAACAACCACCGCTTCACCATCTACTGCCCTGCCTTTAACTGTGCTATCAAAGCAACCCTCGTAGGAAAGAAATGACGTCCTGCTCCTATTTGGAGAAAGTAGGGGTAGGAACAAGGGGTGATTAAGTCTCAGTTTTAAATCCAGGGCATAAACAAAAGGAAAGGTTGGCCTTGCCCAATGCTCACCTGCGCTCCTTTTGCCTGTACATATTCAGACGCCGAATTGTGGCCCGGTCCCTCATGTTTTGGCCTCCAGCTCCCTGTACTCGATCTAGAAACAGACAATAAACCATTTGATAACCAACAATTGGTTAAGTACAGTCATTGTTTAAATGCACCAAACAGCTTACTCAACTAGCCAAGCTAACTTCGTCAAAGAATGCCTACTCTCTCTGTATGCTGCTCCAATAAATGACTTTGAGAATGTGCTAAGACAAGGCTAGAGACTTCCAAAAGAACGGGATGCAGTTACCACCAGTTTTCATTCTGGCACTGGCTCCTAGCTGTCCCCACTACTGGCCTCACCTCAATCCACACAACCGTCACAGAAGGAGATATGTCATGCCGACGTTAGCAGAACTAAGAAACAGAGACACAGTGAGTGGTCATGCTGTGCCAGAATCATATGGCTGCTAATCGGCACGGCCAGAATTTAAACACAAGCATCTGATCAGCCTGTGCTCTCCACCACAAAGGATACCTAGGTCTCTATTTAACAAATAAATAAATAAAATAGAACAACAACAAGACAATAGGGGCTGGGGAGATGGCCCAGGAGTTAAAGCACTGGTTTTTCTTATAGGGGATGAAGGTTTAGTTCCCAACACCCTTGTGACAGCTGACTCTAGTCTAGGGGACTCAAACACCCTTTTCTGACCTCTGCAGGCCCCAGGCACAAACAATGATGTGTGTGTGTGCGCGCGTGCACGCGCAAGCAGGCAAAACACAAATACACATAAAATAATCTTAAAAAATAGAGTTGCAGTGTTGGCAAAACTGAGAAAAGAAAAATAAACTACACAGAGCCAATCTTCAAAGAATCATCCTGCAGCCAGCATGCATTCTCCAAACCCCATATTTTTGATTGTTTGAGACAGGGTCTCTCAATGTAGCCTCACTGGCCTCAAACAGAGATCAGTCTGCCTCTGCCTATCAAGTACAGGAATTAAAGATGTGAATTACCAGTCCGCACACCCCCCAGGCCTTTTTTTTCCCCCCGGTTTTCCAAGACAGGATTTTTCTGTTTTCCCTTAAACTCACTCTGTAGACCAGGCTGGCATCACACTCACAGAGATCCACCTGCCTCTGCCTCCTCTGCTGGGATTGAAGGCATGCACCACTACCACCCAGCGACCCTCTCTTAAATAAGGACTTTGAAGACCAACCTGAGCAGCAGAACAGAGCAGCCCCACAAGGCAACTTCACAGCACGCTCAGGCACATTTATTTAGATACTTCATTAAACTCAAGATTTCAATTTGAGAAACTTATTCTTCCCATTTTACCTTGCCTTGCTCCAGAATAAAGAAAGTATCTGTGGCCGGGCAGTGGTGGTGCACGCCTTTAGTCCCAGCACTTGGAAAGTAGAGGCAGGTGGGTGTCTGTGAGTTCGAGGCCAGCCTGGTCTACAAAGTGATTTCAAGGACAACCAGGACTGCTACACAGAGAAACCCTATCTCGAAAAACAAAAACCAAAAAGAAAGGAAGGAAGGAAGGATAAATATTTTCAAAGGGAATATTCTAGTTGGAGAGATGGAGGATTAGAGAGATGGGTCAGTGGTTAACAGCACTGGCTGCTTCTCTAGAGGACCCAGGTTCAATTCCTAGCATCCACATGACAGTTCACAACTATCTGTAACTCTAAGACCTGATACCTTCACACAGACGTACAAGCAGGTTAAACACCAATGCGCACAAAATAAAAACAAATAAATTTTAAAAAGACAAAGAACTATTTGTAGTCTTAAAAGTCAAGACATGATGATGCTTTTTTTTTTTAAAAAAATTGGGTTATATTCCACATAAATTATGGTCTATATGCTGATACCTTAAGCTTCTGGGTTTAGAAGCCGTGTATCTAGAAACCCTCTTTTTGAACTCATAGCTAGTTCTCCTATTCTAAACTGTTAATAATTCTATTCACTTAATGTGTGGGTGTTCTGCCTAAATGTCTGTGTAACTAATGTACACAGTGCCAGGTGTTAGATCCCTTGAAACTGGAGTTACAGACGGCTGTCAGTATCGTGGGTGCTGGAAACCACACCCAGGTTCTCTGCAGGAGGAGCCAAGCGCTCTTAACCCCTGAGCCATCTCTCCAGGCCCTCATAATCTAAATTTTAAGAGAAAACCCAAAATAAAACTAAATTACTGGAACTCTTGATGGAGAAGTACACACACACATCTGGCTCTGTGCCCTTTTACTGACTATCTCTTTCTACTCATCCCCAAGGCTCACATCTGTATTTTAAAACTGTTGATAAACTTAAACTCTCCTTAAAAAAACAACATCAAATGAATGGCCAACCAGTCCTAAATGTTTTCCAAATAAATGGTATTATATGACTAAATACTGCTATGAAAGATAGCAAAGTAATGCAACAACATGAAACTTTTCGACATTTCCATTTAGTATTGCTACACGAACAGTGTATATGTATGTATGTGAGTATATGCATGTTAGTGTAGATGTCTTGAAGGCCTGAGGCATCACACACCCCTTGGAGCTGGAGTGACAGGCAGTTGAGAGCCAGTTGAACTGGGTGCTGGGAATTGAACTCTGGTCCTCCTGCAAGAACAGCGTGAGTGAGCTCTTAATCTCCCAGGGGTCTCTCCAGCCTCCTTGAGTGCCTTTGTAATTCTAAAGCCTTAATTATGCAAACTGAAAGAAAATACTGAGATCAGCTACCCTTGCAGCTCCATGAAGACAAGAGCAGATCTAAACTTTTTATTATTATTATTTTTTTTAGTTTGAGACAGGCTTTCACTATGTAGACCAGGCTGACTCCGAACTGAGATATGCCTGCTCTGCCTTCCCAGTGTTAAACACCCGTACTAAAATCATCGTCATATTTATCTGTAGGGTTGCCTATACAACATCTGATACCAAGAACCAATGCTACATCTATCACTTAATGGTCAAAGCTAACGTGGCACGAATGTAATGGTCAAGGGTAAAAGGTCCCCTGGGTCAACCTACTCCACTTTGTGTTTTCAGAGTCTGTGTCCTGCAGCCCAGGCGACCTCGAACTCGCGATGCTCCTGCCGAGGGCTGGGATGACAAGCGTGTGCCAGGACTCCAGGCTCCTAGTCCACTTTTCACCTGCCTTTCTCTGTACCTCAGCCTGAGAGGCGGGCAGACCTGCCAGAGGCTGGCATGCCGCGTGCCCCAACTCTGGAGTGGGTGCCCACACCGCGGGGCTCGCCGCCCAGGCCGGGCCTTCCTCCCCCGGGTTCCCGCGGCCTAGATTCGCCCAGCTCGCCGTACCCGGGTTGGTGCTGGCTGACGACCGATTGACGGTGCTCCGTCCTTTGTACTTGGGCTTCACCATCCTGACGACAGTACCGACGCCGCTCGTGAACACGCGGGGTAGACCACTTCAGAACTTCACTGCCGGGAAGGCGACCTACGTGAAACACGTTGGGGCCCGAACGCCGGTGACGTCACTTCCGCTCGCGCCACGCGCGGCCCAGAAGGACTTCCTGAGAACCCGCGGCGTTTTCCTTGAGCTGGCCTAGCTCCACCTCCGCCAGGCTCCCTTCTGCTTCTGGCCTAGCAACCGCCAAGCGTCTCCTCCATAGCAACATCCCGGTCACCCAGCAGCCCTGGACTCCCTGTGGGTCCCGCCTGAAAGAGAGAAGCCTCTTCTCAGGTCACTGCATGAACTGATCGGAATTTACTCTCCGAACCCTTCCAAAAGCTGCTCAGCAGCAGCAGGAAAATATCAGAACAGGCTATTCCTTCAAATTTTAGGCGGCAGTAGCGCTTGCATCTAATACGCACTAGGCTCTGAGTTCAAGCCTCAGCTCAAAACAAATAAACACTTTTACTCTCTAATGACTTATTATCACCAAGAGGGAGACAGATCCAAACTCCTTTCCATCCAGACAAAACTTGTGACCTGGCTCCGTTTCCTCTGACCTCATTTGTCCCTCCTTCTGACATTTATACTGAATCACTCTTTCCCTGAATCTGCATTCCTTCTGGTCAGTTCCCTGCTCAAATATCATCTATCCATAGGAATTGCAGACCCTAACAAATAAATCAGTATAGTGGCACACACCTGTAGTATCAATATTCCAGAGACAGAGGAGGGAAGATTGCCACCGCTTCTAGGCCAGTCCAAATTATATAGCAAGACCTTGTCTCAAAAAAAAAAAAAAAAAAAAAAAGCCGGGCGATGGTGGCGCACGCCTTTAATCCCAGCACT
>NW_026067894.1:16321118-16405961 GCF_014885135.2 Alexandromys fortis
AAAAAAAAAAAAAAAAAAAAAAAAAAAAAAAAAAAAAAAAAAAAAAAAAAAAAAAAAAGAAAAGAAAGAAAGATTATCAAGAAAAATGCAGGACACACTGAAATTTGAACTTTAGATAAAAAAATAAACATACTTTCTAGTTTATATTCCAAGCCTTGTTCAGGATATCTTAAAGACTCTAAGGATGTCTATGTCAAAAAAAAAAAAAAAACTAAGGAAACATGATACACTTGAGAGGCTAAGGCAGGAGGATTGTCACAAGTTCAAAGCCAGCCTGAGTTACATAAAGACCCTACATCAAAATTTTTTAGTTGTTCAATTGTTGTTTTGTTTCTTTTTTTCTTTTTCTTCTTTTTTTGTTTGTTTGTTTTTGTTTTTCGAGACAGGGTTTCTCTGTAGCTTTGGAGCCTGTCCTGGATCTAGCTCTTGTAGACCAGGCTGGCTTCGAACTCAGAAATCCGCCTGCCTCTGCCTCCCCAGTGCTGGGATTAAAGGCGTGCACCACCTCCGCCCGGCCACTTGTCGTTTTCTAATTGAACTACATGCCCTTGATTTATCTGGCAGCTTATTCTACTGGTAGAAGTCTTTCCTGATTTATTGATTTAAACCAACTACTTCCTTCCTGTTATTCCATTCCACTATACTTCACAGCGCAGGCCACTAGGTGAAGATAGTCTCACTCACAAGAGGATTGGCTATTTACCTGAATCTAGGTCATAAGCTTCAGAAGACAGAAGCCTTGTACACATCTCCACTTCTGTGTCCTCAGAACCTAAAACAAAGGTGAGGTGGTGACGTGAGACTGTAGTCCAGCATTTGTGAGGCTGAAGCAGTAGGATTGCCCTGAGTTCAAGACTAGTCTAGCCTGGACTATATAAGGAGGTACAAGGCAGGCTCTAGGAGACATTATCTTGTTTGTTTGTTTGTTTATTTGTTTTTCAAGACAGGGTTTCCCTGAGTAGCCTGGGCTGTCCTGGAACTCACTCGTAGATCAATCAGGTTAGCCTCAAACTCACAGAGATCCGCCTGCCTCTGCCTTCCAAGTGCTGGGAAGAAAGGCATGCGCCATCACTGCCCAGCTCCCTTTCCCTTAAGCTTTGCTTTTCTTACCTCACGGGCAAGTGTCACAAACCTCAACCTTGCTAGGAAGGTTATACCCCGATATGTGCCTAAGGAAACTCTGAGAACCAATCAAAGAAAGCTGCACATTGAGTGAGGAGCTGAAGATGGTCCCTTTGATCCCCAAATGAGGGTACAAGAGCCTCCTCCCAGAGAGATGATTAGATTAATGTGTTTCTGATGCCTCAACTTGGTGCAAACCAGAATAAACACGAACGGCAAAAATCAGCCCATGAGCTCATGCGGGCTTTGATCAGAGACATAATTTCATTATGAAATTTTGAATCAGGCTGTTGTGAAGTCTTGCCAAAGAGTTTTATTTTCCCAGATGATACGGTGTGTTGTTTCTCCCCTACTCTCCGACCCTGGTACCAATTTCCCATCTACTTTTACAGTCTGACCTATCGACTCTTCAAGCGCTATTTGCGGAGCCTGACAGCCAGCCTGGGTTCTACCAGCAGATGAAGAACCTGATGACGGAGGTGAGTTCAGCTCAAGTTACTGGTGCCTTTTATTTATCCTCCTTCCCACAGTTGTAAGGCAGCGATTGTTTCTTCACTCTTTTCTTCCCCCTAATATATAGCAATCGGAGGAGGCACGACACCTCCAGGAGTTAACGATTCCTCCGCTTTGCAGCAGACAGAATAGTTTAACTGCCCTGAACATTTGTAGGGTGATCCCATGAGCTGTGGTACACGAGCACATTGCAGACACAGTTCATACTGTGCAGATGCAAAGCCCTCTCTCTTTCTCCAGACCCAGGGTTAGCGCCGCATCCTCAGCCGTCCTGTTGCTCATAGCCACGGGTCTGTGTGCATGGGGAGAGTCCCCCAGAGGCCAGCTAGAAATGTCTCCTTCTTGAAAGAAGCCTGCGCTATATACCAAACTGATGTTTTCACAGGAAGTGGAGAATCCTGACCTCATTTTCATCTTGTCATGGGTGTCAGATGGGTAAACAGCAGTTGCTTCTAAAGAATTTTCCACTGTGGTCTGAGGACCACCAGCATCAGAATCACTTGGGGAAGTGGGTTTGAAATGCAGCCTCTTGAGCCTCTCCCCAGAGCTTCCCTTGCTCCACAGGATTGGAAATAGGGGCTCAAAAGTAAAATAATCTACTTTTGTTTTTATTTTTTGATTTTGCTGTTTTGAGACAGGGTTTCTCTGTGTAACAGCCCTGGCTGTCCTGGAACTTGCTTTGTAGACCAGGCTGGCCTTGAACTCCCAAAGATCAGTTTGCCTCTGCCTCCCAAGTGCTGGGATTAAATGCGCGAGCCACCACCACCTGGCAATAATCTGCTTTTTAATGATTTATTTTTTTTCCTCCAGCACTAGGATCAACTAGGTCACCTACATGCTAGGAAAGTGCGCTACCACTAAGTGACGTGCTCATGACTCAGGGACCCTAGCGATTGCTTTGGTGACACTAGGAATTGAACCTAGGGCCTCACCCATGGTAGGTAAACACTCTACTACTAAGATATATTCCCAGATCCCCTAGTGATTCTTGTATACACAGAAATTTTAGTCTTTTTGCTGTTGTTGTTTTGCTGATACTGGATTCCATAAAGCCCAGGCTGGCTTCAAACTTGGCTTGTAACTGAGGATGACCTGGAACTTCTGGTTCTCCTGTATCCACCTCCCGAGCTCTGTGATTAAGCAGTGGTTTCTGCAGTCCTGGTTGTGCAGTGCTCACATAAACGCCTGGTTCTACAGTGCCAGGGATCAGATACAGGACTCTGTGTGCTGGCCAAGCACTCCACCAACAGCTACATGCCCAACCCCACACTGAAGTCTTAGCCCTGAAAAGCAAACTCTTCCCTAAAAGTCACCCTGGGGCTCTCTGATGATCTGACCAGAAGCTGGCTCACAAAGACCTGGTTTCCTTTTCACAATCTTGCATCCTCTTCATTTTCTCCAGCAGAGCCAAGGTGAGGAAGGCTGGCGTGGGCTCTGTTGCTCTCTGAAAACACATCTTGGCTCTGCCCCAAGTGTCTGTATTTCTGCTGCAGCCCAGGGTCCTCGTCCTTTGGAGATGCTCCATTACAAGGCCATCAGCTCTTAATTAGGGCCAGCTTGTTGGCTTATGATTCTCATTTGAACGGCCACAGAGACTTCTCGTGTGTCCTCGTTAGGTTCCTCACCAGCGGCAGATTCCCGTCTGCTGGGGCAAACATTGCACCCTGTCAGGGTGGGGGTGCCGCAGGCAGAATCCCACAAGTCAGAGGGCTGAAGCAAGAAGATTGCTATGAATTCACGGCCAGCCTGGGCTACATAGGGAAATCAGGTGCCAC
This sequence comes from Alexandromys fortis, assembly GCF_014885135.2. Taxonomy (NCBI): domain Eukaryota; kingdom Metazoa; phylum Chordata; class Mammalia; order Rodentia; family Cricetidae; genus Alexandromys; species Alexandromys fortis. The sequence continues at coordinate 16,324,529 of NW_026067894.1, forward strand.
AGGCCTGTAATCCCAGAAGTCAGAGGACTGAAGCAGGAAGATGGCTGGGAATTCGTGGCCATCCTGAGCTACGTAGAGAGAACTTATCTTCAAGCAAACACACGAGAAGAGAAATGGAGACAAAGTTCAAGCAGTAGAGAGTTTGCTTAGCACGTGCAAAGCCCCAGGTTCTACCCTTAGCACTTCATAAAGCCTAGAGTGTTACTGTGCATGCCTGTGATCTCACACTTAGGGCCTGAGTCAGGGGTTCAAGGTCATTCTTAGCCAGTTTGAGGCCATTCTGGCATGCATAAGACTCTGCTTAAAAACAAACAAACACGCCAGACTCTAGAGTTACTCCACTCAATGCAAAAACAGTCCAAGTGCCAAAACAGGAGTTGCCAAAGCAAAGGATTCTTCATGTGGCTTCAGTGGGGTTTGGTTGCTTTGTTTTCATCTGTAGAAAACAAACAAGCAAACAAACTCCATTATATACAATCTGAACCGTTAACCAGAAAACATCACCTTAAAGTTAGGGCTTCACTGGTCAAATTATCCTCCATTTCTTCCTTTTAAAAAAATAGGATTTATAGCTAGGCTGGTGGCACACACCTTTAATCCCAGTAGAGGGAGGCAGAGGCAGGTGGGTCTCTGTGAGTTCAAGGCCAGCCTGACCTGAGACAGTTAGGTGTGTGTGTGTGTGTGTGCGTGTGTGTACACGTCCAGTGCATGCAGTACCCACGGAGACTAGATGGGGGCATCAGATCTCCTGGAACTGAAATTCCAGATGGTTGGGAGCTACCTGATGTGGATGCTGGGAACCAAGCCCGAGTCCTCTGCCAGAGCACCAAGTGCTTTTATTAACCAACTGCCGGCCCATCTCTCCAGCCCCATGCCTCCACCTTGAATTTAAAATGCCTAAGAAGCTTTTAGACAAGGACACAGCAAGCTGGCTCCCTATGAGAAGTGATGGAAAGACTGATACTCTGTTGGCATTGCTCAAATTTCAGGGTTAAGAAGGTCTTCAGAAAGGTCCCTAGATTAAGCTTTGGAAAAACAAACAGAGGCCCTTTGGGAGCCTATGCTGGGTCCCTGTATTTCCCAGCTGCTTAAGAACAACCTGAGATGCACTCAACCTAAGATGCCTTTAACAGCCTTTTGTTCCCAGCCTGGTTTAGCTAACTCAGAGCCGCTGCACCCAGAGTGCATACTGATGTGAGAATTGGAAGTCTACTTCCAAACTGTAGATAACTGTTAAGATCCAAGCAAGCTGGAGGCCCATATTAAGTCATCTCTCCAGGATCAGTGCGTTTCTTATTATATTTGATATCTATCTATCCAGTCAGTGATCCTTTCGAGTTTTAAGCTGTTAGACTAAATCTCTGTGTAATTCTTCCCCTTCCCCCTTTTCCTTAGGAAAATGCGTTTTAAAAAATGACCACCAGGTTCTTTGGCTTATTCCCCAAATATTGTCACACTGAAGAGTCGGAGTGTCCCAGGAAACTCTATCAGATGGTCAGTTCTACCCTTAGGACAGCTCCTCTCCAAGAAGACACTAGATTTCTGTGACCTCCTGCATCCCGTTTGCTGCTGTGTCTGGTCTAGATGGGGGACAGAACCTTAACTGCAAAGTAGAGACTTGCAGGCAAAACATTAATGTGAATAACTTCTCAAGCAGCAGATGAGAAGGTGGTCCAACCCTAATCTGTATTGTTTTCACTTATTTTTTTCGGTGTATATGTGTGGTGTGGGGATGGGATGGGCTGTTTGCATATGTAACAGTGGGTGTTTGTGCACACGTGTGAGCATGCTCTATAGAGACCTCCTGGTTGACCTGAGAGCTAACTGGGGTGTCTATTAACATATCAAAATGATGTTGACCAGGTCTCCCAGCATGCACTGCTCATCACCTGTGACCCCTCTCAGCACTCCCCACTGCACCCCCTTCCTTAACCACCTCCTTTCCAAGGACTGGGCTTCCGTTTTCCTTACCCCAGCACGTTCCTGTATAACTCAGCCATTTTGGCTATACCAGTCTCTGGCCTGTCTCTTAGCCTGAGCCTCTTCTCTTGGTCTTCCTCCCCCTCTGTCCTCCCATGGTCCAGTTTAGTCTGCTGGCCATGTTCAGCCTGGGCTCTTCCATCTGCCTGCTTTCTCCATTACACCTACAGTAAAAATCTCCACACTTTAAAAACAGCTGGAATAAAAAGCACCGCCACATCTGGCCCTTGCGTAACTTGTGTAAAGAGCCTCATTAGAAAATGGTCATAGCTAGATGTGGTGGCGCGCGCCTTTAATCCAGCACTCAGGAGGCAGAGGCAGGCGGATCTCTGTGAGTTTGAGGCCAGCCTGGTCTACAAGGTGAGTTCCAGGACAGCTAGGGCTGTTACACAGAGAAACCCTATCTTAAAAAAATCAAAAAAAGAAAAAAGGAAAAAAAGAAAGAAAAAGAAAAGAAAATGATCATGCCTTCTTCATTTTGGGGAAAAAGCTATCCTTTTAATATACTAATATATCCTATGAATCAGGATAAAGGAACTTGATAGTAACATTTATTTATTTATTTATTTATTTATTTATTTATTTATTTATTTATTATGTATGCAATATTCTGTCTGTGTGTATGCCTGCCGGCCAGAAGAGGGCACCAGACCCCATTACAGGTGGTTGTGAGCCACCATGTGGTTACTGGGAATTGAACTCAGGACCTTTGAAAGAGCAGGCAATGCTCTTAACCTCTGAGCCATCTCTCCAGCCCCTTGGTAGTAACTTTTAATAAATTTGAAGGATTGAGAGTTGTCTGGGATCCTAGGACGCCTCTCCACTGTGTCCAGGACTGAGGCTTTGGATTTCCACCATGCTTCCTACCTCTCACACCATCAGTGCCCATAAAAACAAAACAAAACAAAACAAGAAAACAAACAAAAACAACAACAAACAAACAAACCATGAGCCAAACCATTTAGCCAATTTCCCAGCACAGGGATAGGCAGACTTACAACCCACTGGCCAAATCCCACCCACCGCCTATTTTTATATGACCCTAAAGCTAAGAATGGATTTTAGTTTCTTAAATGGCTGAAAAAGTCAAAATAAAAATAACGTTTTATGACGCATGAAAGTGATATGAAATTCAAATTTCAGGGTTCATAAATAAAGTTTTGCTGGAAGACAGCCACACCATTTGTTTACACACGGCCTTTGGCTGTTTTGGTCCTACAAGGGGGAGATGAACGGCTGCAGCAGACAACATATGGTCCACAGAGCCTAAAAATATTTTTTGCTCCTCAGCCCTTTACAAGATGGCTTGCCCTCATCCCTATCCAAGGACACTGGTGTGCATTCCCAGAGCTGACTAGGCATGCGACGGGCAGATGATGCAGCTGCCATTGTTCTCTGAGAGTGTTCCCCATCCCAATAGGGAATATGCCCCCCTCCTGCCCCCCACACCCCGCAGGCGCTGGAAATTCAAACCAGGCATCCCTTGTACATCGGAGTGTAGCTGATGCTTTCGTGGGCCAGCAGAGGGCTCTTTGCAGAAGTTTAGATTTCATGGGGAGGGGCAGAGAAGCTGTCTGAGATCAAATAGGGTCTATTAGGTGTGCCCCCTCCCCGCGGCCCCAAGGAGACCCAGGATTTTCCACTCTGATCTCAGAGAAGAAAGGGACTTCAAGAGGGGACTCGACTCAAAGTCCTTTTAACTGGATTCTCCGAGACTGGTTACCCAAGTCGAAGGATGAGGCCGAGAGACCGTTCTGTCGAATATGGTCCTGGCACATCGGGGTCTTCAGGCCAAGGCAACCACTGGGAACATGGCACTGGGATACATTCTGCCAGCTCCAGCCGTGGTGAGCAGTCGCGGCCAATGGTTGTAGGTAGGCTGGAGTAGAGAGGTGGAACTGGCGGCAGGACACTAACACGTGCAGACAGGAAAACAGGCACAGCACGTGTATCGCCTCAGCTTAGGCGATAGCAGGGCCCAGCTAGCTGGGCTCCAGTCCTGGCCTCTCCAGTCATTAGCTGTGGGTGGGCCTTTGGCTCCATCCTTTCCACCCGCTGTGTCCACCACACAAGGCTGAGTCGAGGGTTAAGTAAAGCACCCAAAGCCAAGGCTGAGCAAGGCTAAGCACCATATAAATGTTCGCGGTACTTAGGCGGCACATCCTTGGGAGTCCTGGGCGGCAAGGGACCACAAGCACTCGGTTTTTCTCTTTTTTTCATGACTAACAATGATTTTTATACTCTAACAGGTATTTTTTCCACTGCTTTAGTATTTTCCTCTTAGACAACGCTTAGCCTTTTCTAAATATGTATGTATGTATGTATGTATGTATTTATTTATTTATTTATTTAAAAAGAGGTGCAAGCATTTTGAACTGGGCAAAGAAAAGAAGAGAAAAGGCTAAGCGTTGTCTAAGACTGACCCCTGCCCCACCCCTTTACTCCTAGAAAGGAAAAGGAGTCAGAACCATCAACGATTATCATCTCAAGCAATCCCCAGGACCTAACTAAAAAGTCTGGGTGCGGTGGCTCATGCATGGCGTCCCGGCACTGGGAAAGTGTGGTCTGCCAGCCTAGCTTAAATAGTTAGTGCCAGAGCCAATGAGAGACCTCATCTCTAAAAACAAGAGGATGACGCGCAAGGCTGACCTCTGCCTTCCACATGCACGTGCACACAGCGGTGGGCACGCTTGTACACACCATGTACACAGGAAGACAATCTTTTTAGATTTAGTCATTTATTAAGCATACAATGTACTGCTGGCAAGGAAGGCACCAGGTCTCATTACATTACAGATGGTTGTGAGCCACCATGTGGTTGCTGGGAATTGAACTTGGGACCTCTAGAAGAGCAGCCAGTGCTCTTACCCTCTGAGCCATCTCTCCGGCCCAGGAAGACAATTCAAATGGGACCTTTTTGTCAATTCTCTTTTTCCATTCACCCACTATTTAGTTCATGATAGCAGAAGGCAAATGTCTTTAGTTAAATATCCAGGAGACATATGGAGAAAGTAAGTCATGACCATAACCCTAAGAACTTTCAAGTGCACATTAAAAAAAAATTAAAAAACAGACTAAGGCTTCTGGTGCGTGGGACAGCAACGGCTCTCCAGAAGAGCAGGAAGCCCAGATCAGGCAGCGTGGAGAGGGCTCAGAAGAATCAGAGGATGAAATATGTTTGGAAAAGAAAAAGAAAAAGAAATGGTGGAAACAGGAGAAGGGTAAGCCATGGGAATTGGAGAGAATGTGTTTGGAAGAAATGGAGACTCAATGTCTGTGGACACTTTGTTGGTTTGGTGGCAGGGAAAGAATTGTAAATATGCGTGGCAGGCAGATACCTCGTACAATAAAATATCTGGGAGAATGAATGTGAGGGCAGGAGAGAAATCAAACACAGTCTATCGGCAACGATCCTGCCCTTGGGAGAGAGGCCAAGTGTATATTCAAGGCAATCCTTGCCAGAGTCTCCGAGCCTCCGGCGCGTAGTGGAGGTCTGAGCCAGGTTTCTTATGGCACGACCAGCTTTTATCAGGGAGGCATGGACGCCCTCCTCTGGCAGCCCCTGAGCTGGTGGAGTGAGGTAGGATTCCACTCTGGTGCCCACAGAGAATGGCCCCAGCTTCAGCTGGCTCCAGTGTCTCCACTGGGCCTTCTGAATGCTACAGAGAGTCTGGCCATGTGAGTCGAGACCAGTCCAGTGCCCTTCAGGAAGAGCAATCAGAAGCAGGCCCTGGCACAGTCAGACACCCTGATCCTGTGTAGGGCCCTCAGGGACATATCTAGAAGGAGAGAGGTGCAGATTCAGATGTCAGGTCCTGCACTGGGGAGACAGCTGGGTCAGTAAAATGCTGTTTTCCTAGCAAGGAGGAGGACCTGAGTTTGCTCCCTGGAACCACTTTTAAATTCTGGGCATGGTGGCATACACTTGTGATTCCAGCCCGGAGGAAGATGAGATAGGCAGATCTCGGGGGCTTTCTGGGGTTAGTCAGCTTAATCTACTTAGTGAACTCCAGGCCAGTGAAGAGACAGTCTGAAAAGACAAGGTAAATACTCCTGAGGAATGACACCAAGGTTGTCCTCTAGCCTATACACACAACACACACACACACATCACACACACCACACACACCACACACACACACATGCCACACACATAAACACACACATCACATACACCACATACACATACCGTACATACACATACCATACACACACAGCACATATACCACGCACACACACCCTACACACATGTATGCACATCTGCAGACGCATGCACCTGGCATACACACAAATGTCAGATTTTGTAACAAGCACGAGGCCACTCTGCCCTTGACCTTAACGTCATACTATCCCTGGTTCCAACACTTGAGATGAGATGGTGGCAGGACATTGTCCCTGTCCAAATGTCTATCCTGGTGCACACCATCCCTCCAGGCAGCCCTGAGGACAGCTGGGTCACAACTCATTACCCACCACCGCAGGCTCTTTCTTTCTCTCTGCCTTGCCTCAGCCCCCCTCCCCTAATCCATTAGGGAATACTTTGCATGGGCTCTGGGGATGTGACATCCTCGTCACCACCACTTATGCCAAGTTTGCCTTCCAGGGCTGGTGTCAGAAAGTGCTTCTGCTGTCCCTTGTGCCACCGCCTCCCTTGCCAGACTTGGATTGGGTCTGGCTGCCCTAGCATCACCCAGCCCCTCTCTGTCCCCAGTCTCCAGTCGGCCTTCTCCTGTCTCCATGCCCTGGGGCTGTTGGCTTATTCTTTTTGGAGATGAACTCATTGTTGACTTTAACTCACTTCAATGTTTCCCAGGGAAGCATGCTGGCAGGAGGCCCACACAGCTCCTTGAAGAAGACAGCCAGGCCAGGGCCAAGCCTGGGAGCCAGAGGCAATGGAACCGCCAAATGCCTCCCATTTTATGGACAGGCCTGGCTCAACCTGAAGACATTCCAAATACTCAGTCAACAGCCATGGTCCATATGAGGTCGGAAAGGGAACCCTTAGAAGCCATCCCTTTGAAGACACAACTCAGCTGGAGGAAGCAGCTGGCCTTGTCCCTAGACCAGGCTCAACAGCTGGGGAAAGTGCACCATGCCATCAATAATCAATAATCAGAGGCTGGCAGCTGCTGGGAGTTTGCCCCTGCCCTCTTTCCCACATGAGTAGGTGCAGCCAGGAATCCATCTCACCCACCTCCCTGCACCGAGCCCCGGGGAGGGCAGGCGAGGGAGGAACCATTTTTTACATACTTTCTCTTTCAAAATGCAGCCCTGTTTCGCAATTTCCTACTCAAGTTCTGGAAGGCTCTAGGGCATTGACCCAAGCTACCTTCTCCAGCCACTGGCCAGGCACCAACCTGGTAGGCAATGCCCGCTGGAAGTAGGAAGGGGCTCACCATGCTAGTTCTCCCGTACCCCACCAATGAGAATCCATTCCAGTCAGAGCAGGTCACTGACTCCACAGTGGGGGGGTTCCACCCCACACCTTGCCAGGTGTTTATTCTTCACTCTGTTGGTTCTTTCTCTGGAAGAGCAGGGAGGTAGGCCACACCAAAGCAGGTGCACCCAGCCCTGGTATGCTTGCGTCTTAGCATCCCCCGAGGTGATCAATCTCCAGATCACCTCCTTCTCCTATAATAAGGCTTTTGTTCTGGAGCTCTTCCACCTGCGGTACAGACCAGGCCTCCTTTCCAGTGAGCCCACTCAGTCCTGCCAGATAGAACTGTTCTGGAAGCCTGTTTCCCCTTCCCCACCACCGTGAGGGTTTCCACCAGCTGTCCACTGAATGCAGAGCAGACCCCTAACTGGAGGGATCGGAAGCAGAAAGCCGGCACCCAGGGGCCTGGCCCGGAGTCAGGGACATGGAGCAGGGCTTTAGAGCTGGCCCTGACCCCGAGCTCTCTCCCAGTCCTCTTACACCAAATCAAACAAACCAGAGAAGAGGGGGAAATCCCCACTTTGAAAAATCCAGAAAACATACAACTTCATCACCCCAAACAATTGGATGGGAAACACACCAGAGCTGGTGGTGGGAAAGATGGCCAGAAATGTGTTGGTCTGAGTGAGTGCGTGACCCCGTAGAGGAGAGAGCTAACATTTTCCAACCCATGTGGGCGAATAACCACATAGAACTATGTGTTTTCATTATATAAACCTGGAGCAGGGAAAGGCATCTTGACACAGATAGATGGTCCCTTCAGCACCTATCAGCCTCCAAAGCACCAAGGACCATTCCGGGACCACCCATGGTTGTTGGCAGGCCTCGGGTTTCGGCCTCAGGTGGGTGTTTTAGGATAACCGGTCATCACTTTTAAACCGACTTCACCCTCCAGTTGGGAAACAGACAAGAACAGGCCCAGGGCTCACTGCATTCACATTGTACTAGGGTTGAATCTAGAAGTTCACGAGGTATCACAATGAGAACGTTCCCCGACCAGTCATCCTGTAGTTGTGGGAGCTGAGGCTTGAGTTATGCATCTGTGTACTCAGGACTTCTGGGAGCCACAGACTCCTTCCCTGAGCTGTTCAGACTCCAGGAGCAGCTTCTGGGATTGAGAGGGGATGGATGAGGTGATAAAAAGAAGCCGAGCCCCTCCCCAGAGCATCGTCAGGGTGACACAGGCAACAGGAGACTCCCCCTCTTATTCTGGGACTTGTTTGGATGTAGTTTCAGAAGAAAGCTAATGGCCGTGCAGTGGTGGCACATGCTTTTAATTCCAGCACTCAGGAGGCAGAAGTAGGCAGATCTCTGTGAGTTTGAGGCCAGCCTGGTCTATAGGACAGGTTCCAAAGTACAGAGAAACCCTGTCTTGTGGAGAGAGAGAGAGAGAGAGAGAGAGAGAGAGAGAGAGAGAGAGAAGAGAAGAGAAGAGAAGAGAAGAGAAGAGAAGAGAAGAGAAGAGAAGAGAAGAGAAGAGAAGAGAAGAGAAGAGAAGAGAAGAGAAGAGAAGAGAAGAGAAGAGAAGAGAAGAGAAGAGAAGAGAAGAGAAGAGAAGAGAGAATTAATGTAAGCTTAGAATATGTGCTTAAGTTCCCCAGGGGCTCCTTGCTATAAAGCAAATTTGAGTTCCTTACATCTATGTATAGTCTGAGACTCTGTGTTTTTATTAAGTTCCCAGGTGAGGCCACAATTGCAGGCTAATGGCCACACATGGAACTACCTGAGGATCTGGGAGACTGACTGATGCCAAGTAGAAGCAGCCAAGGCATCGATCTAGAAGAGAGCTAAACCAACGGAGACTAACCAATGATGCATAAACGGAGTCAGAGACCAGGATGGAAATACAGAAAGACAGGGTAATAAAAGCAAAACAAAACAAAAATGAAACAAAAAGATCTAACGAGACAGTGAAGAGAAGCTGGGAGACAACATGGAGAACTGACCAGTCCAGAAAGACTGGGAAAAGAGGCAAGATATAAGATGGGAGAAGCTACAGCTTGTTATGGGCAGCCGGGGCCCAGCCGTGTGCTGACACAGGCTCCCGGTCTCAGCCAGCAGTAAAGGGATGGTAGACCTGAGCGAAATGAGACAGCGAGGAGCCAGAGCATGAACCTGGGCCCTAGCCTCCCCACATCCAGTCCCAGAGAATACGCCTCTCTCCCAAACCTATTACCCACCCTCCTTTTTCCTGTGCATCCAACCTTTCCCTTCCCTGGACTCTTCCAGAAGGCCTTAATTATGTTCTAGTCTATTCCGTTGGTTTTTTTTTTTAAGACTGGGGTGGTGGCGCACACCTTTAATCCCAGTCCTCAGAAGGCAGAGGCAGGCGGATCTCTGTAAGTTCCAGGACAGTCAGGGCTATATAGTAAGACCCTATCTCAAAAACAAACAAGCAAAAAAGACCGTTTGGACCCATGTCACACCCCTGTGCTATTACCCTCCTTCCCTTTCCTAGCTGAAGATCTGCCCACACTTCAAACAGCCCCGGCTAGGAGGTCAGTGGTGGGCATCAAGCCCCTGACCATTCCCGGTCCTGTTGTTATTCTTTGTCTTCCGGCAGCAGCTATCCTATCCCTCTGGCTTTCTCCCACCTGCCCCGTTCCAGCTTCTTTGTCAGCTGGTCCTCCGCACCTGACCTCAGATCATCACAGCTGCGTCCCGAGCCCCCTCTTCACTCTGTATGCCACTTTTACTTAGCTTCTTCCAAACCCACAGCCTTGGTGATCTTCTCTAGCCAGAATCTCATGGGACCCGTGTTTAGGTCAGGCAGTGTCTGCTTCCACTTCAAACTCAGCACAGCTAAAGTCAGAGGTATATTTCTCCTCCTCCTCCTCCTCCTCCTCCTCCTCCTCCTCCTCCTCCTCCTCCTCCTCCTCCTCCCACACTGGTCTCCCTCCCAGGCTTCCATCTCAGCATGCTGTCCCATGTCTCTCTGGTGTCTGAACCAAACATTGACAGCACTCTCTACAGCATCACCAAACCCTTTATTCTCAAAATGCCTTTGACTTTGCTCATTTCCTCATTTCTCTCCATTTGCAACACCATTTTCCTGGTCCAAGCCCCTCTGAGTGCTCTCTCTCTCTCTCTCTCTCTCTCTCTCTCTCCCCCCCTCTCCCTCTCTCTCCCTCTCTCTTCTCTCTCTCTCCCTCTCTCTCTCCCTCCCCCTCCCCCCCATAACTGAGACAGCCTCCTGAGCATCCTCTCCAGTCACACAGTAAACATCAGGAGCTCTGCAAACTGCAAATACAGTCCCAGAGTCCGCTGCTTGTGACTCGGGTTTGCAGAATGAAAGCAAGCCCAGCTCAGAAACTCTCCCCAGAATCACTTTGCTTGTGCCCCGTGCTTTCTAGCCATCTGGCTTTCTTTCAGGTCCTTGAACACCAGCCCCCTTTCTGCCACAGGCCATTTGAGCACACCGTTCCCTCTGTATAGAACTCTGTTCTTGATGCCAGGTATGGGGGGACATGTCTTTAATCCCAGTACTTGGAAGCAGAGACAGACAGATCTTTGTGAGTTCGAGGCCAGCCTGATCTACATAGTGAACTGTGATGGTTATGGCAATGATCGCTGGCTGGCCACAAGTGACTTGGGAGCACTTCAAATATGGCCACTGGGCAACTGAAAAGAGCTGAATTCACAGTGCTAACTAATTGGTGAAACTTAGAAATTTTCAATTTAATTATTAGAGAATTATTTTGAAAACAACTTGAGTAGGCAAATCTCTTGCTCCGCTCAATCTTGTTTTCTGTTTGTTTTGTGACATGGTTTCTCTACATAGCTCTGATTGTCCTGAAACTCGCTCTGTAGTCCAGGCTGGCCTTCAACTCACAGAGATCCGCCTGCCTCTGCCTCCCTGAGTGCTGGGAGTAAAAGCGTGCGCCACCACTGCCCGGCTCAATCTTAGTTTTCGTGAGGTCTAAATACAATTTAAGTTTCTGGCAAAAATTTTCACGACAGAATATTATACTATATGTGAAAATATATGCACGGAATGTGGGAGACTTAGTTAATAATGTGAACGGTTTCTCTAGCAATTGTTTATGTTGGTGGCATACTAAGAAGTATTTTAGATGGGCAGTCTTTGATTTTTGTCTCATACTCTTCTCCCCTACTGTCACACACTCTATGAATGTGCCTGCCCCTGACCTTCTGTTTGTGCTTGGGGTTTTGCTTGCACTTTCATTTGGTGAACATCTGTCTCTCCCATCATCCTCTGAGCTTTGTGAGAGAAGGCTGAGACTGGCCCTCTGAGGAAATCAACCACTCGGTCAGCTGCTTTTGCTGAGGACCGGGGTTCAGTTCCCAGGATGCGTGTGCCGACCACCCGGAGCCCGGCTAACACACATGTGTGAGACCCTAGGTCTGGAATGGCACTAGAGACTCATTCCCCATAAGCTGCTTGCCAACAAGGCCATAGCTGGCCCCCAGACCATATTCCGATTAACAAGAGTACTGATGGGGCTGGAGAGATGGCTCAGTGATTAAGAGCACTTGCTGCTTTTGCTGAGGACCGGGGTTCAGTTCCCAGCATCCACACCAGCAGGTCACAGCCTCCTGTAACTGGTTTCTGTGAGTACCTGCATGCATGTGGTGCACAGAAACTCACACAGGCGCACAAACGTTCCGATAAATGTTTTAAAATCTTAAAAAAAAAATGCAGAGAAACCTGGTGACCATCCTCTAGGTATCCCTAAAGTTTGCCATTAGGCTATTAGGGGGCTTGTAAAATCGGGCCTTACCCTTCCTTGCTTCTATATGTACCCACCGAACCTCAAACCCTGAAGATCAATGGAGAGCTTGTTTTGTTTGTTTGTTTTTTAATTTGAAATAAACTTTAAGCCGTCTCCAAGTCAGCTCAGCCCTGACATGGATCCCGGTTGTGTAAGGACTCTCATCTCCAACAACCAAGTCACACAGCTGGGAGTGCCACACAGGCCAGGAGAAAGCACTCTCCCCCTTGGCAGCTGCTCCAGCTTTGGCTCTGGGCTGCCATCCACCTGCCAGATGCTGTCCCAGCAACTCCTTCAGAAGGTTCCACTCCTTAAAGTTTAGGTTCAGATGCTGGGAAACGTTCTCTCAGACATGTCTTCTGAGAGCATCATAAACTGAGTGTGTACAGCTGGGCCACAGGAGGGAAGTATCCTCGATGACTTCAAAAATCAAGAATGCGTGTGTGTGTGTGTGTGTGTGTGTGTGTGTTGACGTTTTCTGATGTGGCCATATGTGCGCCTGGATATGCACGGATGGACAGATGGATGGATAGATGGGTGGGTGGGCGAGTGGAGGATGTGTGGACTTGCTGTCCCAGATGCTCCAGTTCTGGAAAGTTCCTATGATGCAGTACACAGCACAAGACTCTTCCACACAGATCTGGAGACTGGTCACCGTGCCTAGGCGGGTCCTACTGATGTAAGTGGCCCTGCTGTCCCTGGCTGTGGCTGCTGCTGCCCTTTGTGTCTCCGAGAGTTGGCGCCTGGCTCTTTGCTGTTCTTCCTAGCCGTATGCCTGTTGGCATTCTCCCTCCGGCCTTGGCCCCCCTTCCTCCTCTTCTGCCCTGCAACAATCGGATAGTGGATAAAAATCAACGAAGGATGCTCAGATACTCTGGGTGCCCAAGGGTTCTCAGGAGGTCATGGCAAGGAAGTTCGGTAGGAAGGCAAAAGGAGATGGCCTCAAATCCTCTTATGGCTATAGTCTCTTCAGTTGACCGTATAGCAAGAGGACAAGAAACAGTCCCTAGGGACTTGTCTCTGCCACCACTTCCCAATGCATACCAGGTACCCCCCCCTTCGCCTCAGCCCTTGGACCCCAAAGACCCTAAGCATTTCCTGACTGTTCACTGAAGGTATCGGGACAAGTGGGACAGTCCCTACTCCCCAACACCCACCTCTGAGACCAGCCAGGGTGGGCGGACAGCATCTACACCTCGTTGCTAACTTCAGGCTCTGTGGCCTTGTCTGAATGGGTCCAAGTCTCTGGGGCCTAACCCACCTCAACCTGCTCTGTTCTTCGAGGGTCCTTCTAAAATGAACACCCAGAAGAAATGGGACAGGAATCATGCCACAGAAGTTTCAGCTTTCTGCCACAGAGCATCTCAGGGCACTGTCCTCAGCCAGGATATGTCCCCACTTTGCACAATTTGGGACACCGGGCATGACGTAGATATAACATCCCTGGAGGCAGAGGCTGCAGCTCACCCTCAGGACATGGCGTCTTGCGCACTGTACACTTCCGGGTCTCTTTGGTGTCAGTGCAGGCGGTGTGGTCTCCCCCGGGAGCATGGAGCACCCTGCGTGTCCGCTCTTCCGATCCCTTCCGGAAACCGCACAGCTTCCTCTTCTTGGAGCAGGGCCCCCACGGAGACCACTCACTCATTTCACATTGTGCTGACGGGAGGTGAGGTAGGAGGGAGGGAAGGAAGAGGCAAAGGGGCCGCCCCCTCGCCCCTTTGGTCCGTCTGAGTGCCCCTGGGGAACTCTCATCCACCCACCCACCCACCCACCCAATCCCAGTCCAAACCCCCCACAGAGAAAGAATATCCAAAAGAAGGTTGCTGAAGGAGAGCTTTCTCTTGCCCCGCCCCCTCACCCTGTCTTGCTCCGCCCCCTCACCCTGTGCCATCAGCCTCTGACTTCCATCCAGCTCTCTGCTCTGGGCTGTGGGCCCTCTGCCTCTGGCATCCGCTCCTTACCAGGGCTGCTGCACTCCATGGTGCTGTTGGCTGCTGTGGAGCCCTCAGGACAGGCTGGATAGCAGCGGCCCTTGTGCAAGTACAGGCCCTCCTGACACTTTGTGCAGAAGTTGTGGCTGAAGCAGGCCTCACAGTGCTCAATCTTGCATTCTGCAGACAGAAGCAGAATGGAGTTTGGCCCCGGTCAGGATGGGCAAGTTCTTTTATCCCCGGCCTCAAAGCCTACTGCTCACATCCAGTCATAGAGGTCAGGATCTTGGTCTAGAGGTGGGATTGCTACAGAGGAGTCTTTCAAAAGGGAGGGGACAAAGAGAGGACACTGAAGTAGTCACTCCTGAGCACTGACTGGGATGCTTGTCAACAAGTTAACCAGAACCCAAACAAAGTCTCAGAGCCTAGAACCCAGGCTGAGGCCCAAGGGTTTCAGAGGAGGAGGGGCCTTCTGGGCTTGGTGGAGACAGAGAAGACTGGTTCAGCATCCCAAGGCATCCCAGAGACCCTCTAAAAATAGGGCTGGCTGGATGGTGGTGACCCATGCCTTTAATCCTAGTACTCGGGAGGCAGAGACAGGTGGATCTCTGTGAGTTCAAAGCCAGCCTGGTCTACAGAGTGAGATCCGGGACAGGCTACAAAGCTACACAAAGAAACACTTTCAAAAAACAAAAGGAAACTAAACGAAACAAGAGTAGGACAGAACGGGAGAATGACCTCTCAGGCAGCACCTGTGTGGCACCCCTTCTCACACTGCTGGGCACCCACAGCACCCCAGCCCCAGCACTCGGTCTCCTCCTGCCCCGAGCAGAAGGAATCTGCTCAAAGGAGTAGGAGCAATCCCAGGGCAAATTCCTCTCCCTGTGCAAAACCATGTGCCAGGAACCCCTGGGTTGGACTTCTGGGTCCCTCCCTTCCTCCTCTTGCCAGCTCCCTCCTTTGCGGGAGGTGGGCAGAGCAGGGCTTGACTGAGAACAGAGAGGCCTTCCACCGTCTCCCCTCCCCAGCCTGGGAGGTATTGGCTTCCTCAAGGTACTGGCTCCTCCCAGTCTCTGGCACCTGAGGCAACAGCTGCCTGCCTACCAGACTCTGGCACATCCAGGAACCTCCCCCCCCCCTTCCTCAGTGCCCTGAAGACCAAGAGGGCAGCTCCCAGAGCCCACTTCATCTCACTGAGCTACTCACCCACCTTCTTCTGTAACTTTGTCCCGGTGACTTATTTTCAACTTTGCCTCCCTTCCTCCGGCCACCTCTTCCTTGCCCACCCCCCACCCCACTCCCACCATTTGCTTAGATTCCAGGGTTTGGTTGCCAGTACAAGAAGAATCAAATAACAATAGTAGCTACCATTTATTGAGTGCCAGACACCGAGAGGCTTATAGGTGTGTCCCTCAACAGCCCAGGGAGGAAAGACAAGCGCTCCCAATTCAAGGATGAGCTGTCGGGGGGCTGAGCTACTCCCAAGGTCATACAAAGAGCTAGTAGCCAAGCCCAGAGCAGAATTCAGAAGGCTTTTCCCCTCCGCGCCTCTAATCTACCAGCTTTCAGAACCTCTGGCCCCTTCTATCCAGCCTCCCTCCAAAGGCTTTTGCGATCTGAGATCTGGAAATGAGTTCAAGGCACCGAAGGAAGGAGGAAACAAATGGTTCACAGGTTCACTGGATGCCCCCCAGAATGTCCCAGGTGTAATTACAGGAACGGGATGGAGACAGGGCAGCACGTGCCTTGTAACACATGGAACTGTGGCTGGGGTGAAAAAGCAGAGCCAGAAACCACGGGGACTTGTGAAAGAGCAGAACGGCCAGACGGGGTTCCCTGGAGCCAGGGTAGTGACGACACTACCCTGACTGACTAGCAGCAGGCATGCGCACTAGGTTGTAAGTCTCAGAAGCATCTCGGTGGCTGGGGCGCAGAGGGTTGGCTGGATGGACAGGCTATGGAAACGGTGCAGGAGACAGGTGTTGGGAGTCTAGACAGGACAAGGGGAAGGAGGGGCAGTAGCTGGGCCGTGGTTAATGAGTGGGCTGGGCAGCACAGTGAGGGACTAGCTTTGGGGTCTACGGCTTGACAAGATGAGTTGGGACAGTCAGAGTGACCTGTGGGAACAGAGGTAGGTGCAGCTATGGAGAGAGAAGGGTAGGGTGGCGTTAGTGGTTTCAACACAGTGGGATTATGGGTAGAGCCTCTAGGAGGATGTGTGCCTGTATATCTGAAACAAGAGTGCGCCTCATCGTTCTGTGTGCCCTCTGCGCTCCTCATTGGCCATTACTAACTAGTTCAAAGCATAGTCCTCCAGGGCCCAGGGCCTTTCCATCCCCACCCTGCCACCCACACACTCACTGATGCATTTGTTCATGTCGGGGTTTCGAGCATCAAAGTATCCAGGCGGGCAGGACGGCAGGCAGACGCCCACCTGGCGGATGTCGTTCCTCTCCAGAAGAATGAACAGCTTGGGCGAGCACTTGAGGCAGCCGTTGACTTCTGAACAGAGCTCACAGCCCTTGGCACAAGCTTGGCTCCCCTCAGCACTGACTGCAGGGTAAAGTAAGCATGAGAAGGTGGCTGTAGAGGAACCTCCATATTTCTGGGCTCCCACAGAAATGGGAGGTGATCCTTTGGGGGCTTCGTAGCACAAAGGGGATGTGTATCTCGAGAGACAGGGCTGGGTGAACAGCTCTCAGCAAGCCCAGAGCCCCTAGGTAGTGAGTGTTCATGCCTGGATTTGCACCCCTAACTTCTTACTGGCTCCAGCACATCCAAGTCTGGACGCCTGCTCTTTATCCCCAGATTTGAAACTCAACCAGTACCTTCCTGGAACCTTACCCTAACTCTTTCCAAGGGAAGAGACTTCAGCCTCAGGTACCCAATGAAGCTTTTCCATTGTTGGTAAAGATTTAAGAGCAAGAGGGATCCTGGATTAAAAGTTACAAGGAGAAAGACTGAAAGATAACTAGAGTAACTGACACCTAGAATAATGATCTCAACTTGAGAGATTTTGCTTCCTAGGAGGCATTTGACCAACTTTTTTTTTTTTTATGACGGGAGTCTCAGGTAGTCAGAAGATGACCTTGAACTTCTGTCCTCCTGCCTTGAGAATGCTGGGATCCCAAGTAGATGCCACCATACTTGGTTTTTGTGATACTGGGAACCAAACCTAGGGCCTTGAACATTTGAGATAAGCACTCCACAGAGCTAAATTCCCAACCCTAAGGACTTTAAGAAACAGATTTATTTTAATTGTTCATGTATCACACACACACACACACACACACACACACACACACACACCATATGCATGCCTGTTACCCTCAGAGGTCAGAGAAGGGACTCAGATGGTTGTGAGTCATCATGTGGGTGCTGGGAACTGAACTCTGGTGTTATCAACTGCTGAGCCATCTCCCCAGCCCCTGGGGACTTTACTGATCATGACGACCAGTGAGTTGCTACTGGTATCAAGGGAGTAAAGATAAAAGAAGCCCTTGATCATTCTCCAATGTGTGGACCCTCCCTGGACAAAAAGAATCATGTGGTCCAAAATGTCTGTGATGCTGACATCCCGGTTTAGTGTTCTCTTTGAAGGCAGCGCAACCTTCCACAGCAGCTCTGAGACTTAGGTTTCATCCCGTCCTTCACTAACTGTTCAGCTCACACTCACCCGTCACCTTCCATGTGCCACATGTGGAGTGAGCTCAGGGGTCAGGTGTCAAAATGAGCCTCTTTGCAGAGGGAATGGCCTTCAGCCGGGCAGGCACCCATCCATATGTGAGTGCCGGCGGCCCTAAGCCAGCAACAGCAGACTCAAGAGTCCGGGACAGCCACCATGTATGGTGGTTCTTGCATGTAATCCCAGCATTCCGGGTAGAAGGTTGTGAATTTGAGGCCAGATTAGAGCAATATAGTAAGAGGCTGTTGAAGAAGGAGGAGGAGAAAGAAGGAAGAGAAAGAAAGAGAAGAGAGAGAAGAAAGGACTCTCGAAGGAGGTGCCATGGGGCCTTTCTTGAGGGACCAGTAGAAAATTTGTCCTGTAGAGCACAGAAACAAGAGTGCTGGAAGGAACAGGACTGGAGAGGACAAAGGTACACGCAGATTATTTGGGGGAGGGAATGGTGGGAGATAAGGTGTCTTCTCTCTATATTGCACTAAGGAACTTCAGTCCCGTGTGCAGTGTTTCCCTTCAAGAGCCCTTTGCACAGGATTCTTCGAGATGTTAACAGGAGGATGTGGAGGAGAGCCCTGCTGCAGGTGAGCCATGGAACCAGCGCATGGAATGAATCTCAAGAGGACTGTCTGTCTATCTGTTTTTTGTTTGTTTGTCTGGAACTAGCTCTTGTAAACCAGGCTGGCCTCGAACTCACAGAGATCCACCTGCCTCTGCCTCCCGAGTGCTGGGATTAAGGGTGTGCACCATCACCGCCCCGCCTGTTTTAAGTGTGCTATGATGCAAGCAAGTGAGTGTGCAAGCATGCACCCCCCACGTGCATGCGTATGGAGGCCAGAGAAAGACACTGAGCTTTTTCCTCCACCACCCTCTGCTCCACTGCCACGAGACAGGCTCTTTCACTTACCCTGAAGCTGGTTATTTTGGCTAGGTTCGCTGACCAGTGAGTGCTCATGACCGGCCTGTCATCCACCCCGCAAGGCGGGGTTATGGGCGGGCACAGCCATGTCTGGGTTTTTGTTTTTCTGTAATGGGGAGCTGCGGATGCAAACTCAGGTCCTCCTGCTTGCAGAGCAAGGGCTCCTACCCACTGAACCATCTTCTCCGTCCATCGGGATTTGGGGCTTTATTTCTACGAGTAGTAGTAGTTGTTGTGGGTGGGTGGGGCTAGGGCAAGGTTGGTGAGGAGGTTGGTGTGCCTGCTTGTGTGACTGCAGTTGTGTGGAGGTCAGACACAACCTTCTGCCTTTATATGAAATCTAGGGACCAAACTCCAGTCATCAGACTCTGCAGCAAGTGCCTTTTGTTGTCCCTATTTATTTTTGTTTTGTTTTAACATTTACTTATTGTGTGTGTATGTATGGGCATACGTGTGTGTGTGTGCATGTGTGTATGTGTGTGTGCATGTGTGCGTGTGTGTGTGTGTGTGAGTGTGTGTCACCGTGTATGTGAAGAGGTCAGAGAACACTTTCTAGTTCTCTCCTTCTGCCGTGTAGGTCCCAGGTCAGGCTTGGCAGTGTCATCTTGCTAGCTCTGCTTTTAAATTATAAAATATTTTTTAAGTCTTTATTTTTGTGGGAAGAGTTTTTTGGGTTTTTGTTTGTTTGTTTGTTTGTTTGTTTTTGAGACAGGGTTTCTCTGGGATTAACCTCCATCTTGCTTTTGCCCCCCCCCTTTTTTTTTTAGTTTCTTGAGACAGGGTTTCTCTGTGGTTTTGGGGTCTGTCCTGGAACTAGCTCTTGTAGAGCAAGCTGGCCTCGAACTCACAGAGATCTGCCTGCCTCTGCCTCCCGAGTGCTAGGATTAAAGACATGTGCCACCACCACCCGGCTTTGCTTTTGTCTTTTTGGGACAGGGTCTATACTATGAAACCTGGCTGTCCTGGGCTTTACTCTACAGAACAGGCTAGCCTTGAACTCATAGAGATCTGTCTACCTCTGTTTCCCAAGTGCTGGAATTAAAAGTATGTATCACCATGCCCAGCATTTGTTTGTATTTTGAGAAAAGGTCCACTATGTAGCACAGTCTGGCCACAAACTCATGGTCCTCTGGCCTCAGGCTCCAGCAGCCTGGGATGGCAGACACTGCCAGAACCCTTTTCTGCAGGGCCTTTCGCAACCCTGATGACAGACCTATGTGTGCAGTGACTCTCTGGGAGGGGACAGAGAAAAGAGGCCCTACCCAGACATTTTGGCTGCAGACCACTTGGTTTCATTGTTTACTTTTGAAACTTTTACTCATGTAGCCCAGGCTGCCCTCAAACTCCCTATGTAGCCAAGGCTAGCCTTGAGCTCCAGCTCCTCCTTCTTCTACTTCTGAGTGCTGGGATGCCGGGTTTGTGCCACCACATCCGGCTTTATGATGCTCTAGGGATTAAACACAGTGCTTTGTGCACACCAGGCGAGACCTCTACCAAGCTTCGGCTTTCAAGACAGAGTCTCACAGTGTAGCCCAAGCTATCCTGGAACTGCTACGTAGCCCAGGCTTCCTTGAACTTGAAACAATTGCCCCCACCTCTGTCTCCCGAGGGCTGGGAGGACAGGTGTGAGCCATCACGCCCATCCCATTATTATGATCAAGCCTCCTTTCTTGCAGACAAGGAGATGAAGAGGTTAAATTACTGAGCCATGATGCATCAGCCAGTGTGTGTGTCCCGTGCGGGCACCGAGAACACAGCATACGCAAGGCAGATGGAGGCTGTTGGCGAGAGCTCGGAAAGTAAGAGCGTCTAGCTCAATGAGTTCCTTCAGGTGAAACTTGTTGGCCTGGAGTCAGTGCTACTGAGCTGGTGAAAATCAAGCATCGCTTTCATTTTGCCTGGCGTGCTCACTGCAGGGGCAGATACGTAAGGGCACTGCAACTCTGCAGAGCCTTTCGGCCCTCGTTCAGCCGTGCACAGAGGGTGTGGGTCACTGTAGAGTTTAGAGACTGCTTCCATGCCATGCAAGGTCCTTTGAGTCACGGTCCTGTTTGCTACGGAAAGGAACACTCACTGGCTGCTTGCCCTTTGCATGAGTGGTTGAGATGACCTGAGTGTCCCCCAGTCTTTACAGGGGGGTTTTATGGCTTTGATTTTGTTTTCAGCAGCGGGGGATGATGCAAAGCCATCCAGTGCTAGGAAACAGCTTACCACTGAGCCACATCCCCGGCCCTCTTTTTACTTTGAGATAGGGGTTCACTAAGTTGCCCAGGTTAGCCTTGAACTTGCTTTATAGATCCAGGCTAGCCTTGAACTTTTCAAGCCTCCTCCCTCAAGCTCCAAGTACTGGGACTCTGGGCCTGCACAATGAGGCTTGACTCTTGATAGCAAGATTTCAACATTCATTCTCTCTTCTTAGTCTCTCTGTTAAGAACAGATTTGCCCCTGGCGGTGGTGGCGCACGCCTCTAATCCCAGCACTCGGGAGGCAGAAACAGGCAGATCGAGTTCAAGACCAGCCTGGTCTACAGAGCAGGCCTTCTAGGCCAGCCAAGGCTACAGAGAGAAACCCTGTCTGGAAAAGCAAACAATCAAAAGAACAAATTTGCACAGGCCCCCTCATTACCCCACAGTCCACTCAACCAATCACACTGCATTTTTCTCAGTTGACGCTGGTATTGGCTTAGAAAATGTGCTACACCCAGGGTTAGCATAGGAGGAGCACGGCGAGAATGGGAACGTGGGAAGCTGAAAGAGAAGCAAGGCTGAGCCAGGAAGAACCTCACACCAATAAAAGAAACAAAGACACTACCCAAAGGCAGCAAGGGAGGCTGATGGGAGCCATGGTCAGGATTTCACTCTAGAAGGCCCCTCAGTACGGTGGACAGTGGGCTGAAGAGGTGGCAAAGGAGGAAGCAGGAAGATCACTGGGTTAAAACTCTCACAATGGGAAGGTGAGCAGTATCACTCACCTGTGGTCCTCTCTGGAAGCCCAGGCAGGAGGGTTTCCACTCTGAGGCTGGCCTATGATACGTAGTGAGAACCAGCTTCTAACAGCGGTGAGCTGGGGCAGGACCAAGACTGGGGAAAGGGGCAAACAGACCTGGGATGTGAAAGTGGTGATCCCACAAGTGGGGCTCAAGAGATGAAGTTTGTCAGTAGACAAACAGTAGAAACATCCATTCAGGGCAAGGGGCACCAGGCACGCTGTTGCAGGACTATGATCCCAACGCTTGGGAAGTAGAAGCAGGAGGATCTGGAGTTCAAGGCCAGTGTTGGCTACACAGCAAGTTCTAAGCTAGCCTCGACTAGGCTACACGGCACTCTGCCTTTAAAAAAAAACCCATACAAAACAAAACCAGCCACTCCCACACACACACAAAAGGACAAAAGAGATGGCAAATGGGCCTAGAGAGTGGGAGGCAAAGAGTGACAGGAGAGGGTAAGGTTAGCCTTGATGATCCCAACGAGAGCCTGGTTAAGGATCCTGAAAAACATCCTGAGCCAGGGAAGCCACAGGAAGAGGGTGCTCATCGAAGAGGGAGGCACCAATAGGCTGAAGGCCCCAGTCCCATAAGGAATCTACAGCAGATACAGTTGACAACCACACTGGGAGTCAATACAGGAGTCTCAGAGGGCAGGAGCGGGGCATAAAAGGGACAGAGTAATCTAAAGACGAAGCAATGTTATTGCTTTTGGGAAGCGTGACGGCGGTGGAGCAGCAAGGTGGGGTCAGTGCTGGCAGAATCCTCAAGAGTTAGGGAGTGTAGGGGTAGAGGGGCAAAGCTCTCAGGCCATGCCCCCGCAGCCCCTGTGCTGCGCAGAGAAGCAGAGGAAGAAGGGCTTAGAAAGAGGTAGCCGGGGGTGGGGGGGATCCTGGGGAGGTGGGAGCTGGCAGAGTGGGAGAGGAACCAGGTTTCCTAAGGGACGGCACTGGGAGGGGGCCAAGACATGTAGCTTTGAAACATGCCTACAAGGCTGGACCATTAGTGGTCACTGACAGTGTGCCTTTGAGAAGGGCAAAGCAGCCAAACTTGAGCGATCTGGGCAGTGGATGGAAGGGAAGGCTTCTGGAATAAAGCAGAACAAAGCAAGAGACAGAGAGCAACGCTAGCACTCCGGAGACGGAAGCAGGAAGGTTGCCGTTGAGCTCCGGACCACGGGGTACAGAGTGAGGTCCTGTCTCGAAGAAAGTGGGTGAGAGGAGTAAGAGAAAGAGAAGGAGGAGGAAGAGCAAGAAAGTAGGAGAAGGGAAGAGAGGGAGGACGGGGCTGGGGGAGGAGGGATAGGATGCCAAGACTCAGAGGCAGAGACAGTGATGAAGACCTGCAGAGATGAAAGGGTCAGGGTACAGAGATGAGGTTGCAGGACTGACTGGGTTAGAAGAAGATCCAGAAGCCTGCATAAAGGTTTGGAAGCTCAAATGTGGGGACCCAGCGATGGGTAGGGGTCAGCTTGGTGAACCAAGGACTGTTTACCAGGGCAGAACAGGAGCCCTGTGACACTCTTAGCTTAGGGAGTCACGGGAGAGGAACCAATGGCTGGAGGAGGGGTTCCATGGAGGCTGGCCAGGTGCTCACATGGGGAATATGATCTTGAATGGAGAACCCATGGGAAATGACGTGTGTCTGGGAGATGCATAGAGGACACAAGAGGGGAGGGGTTGGGGCTGGAGCTGGTGGGTAGAGTGCTTGCTTGCCTAGGGGGCATAAAGTCTGGGCTCCAATTCCAGCATGACATCAGTCAGGTATGGTAGTGCAAGTCTGTAACCCCAACATTCAGGAGGTGGAGGCAGGAGGATCAGAAGCTGAAGATCTCTCTCAGTAGCCTGGGTTATTTGAGACAAAGTCTCAAGTTAAAAAAAACATGCAAAGCGGGGGAGGGGGAGAGGAGTGGGGGGAGGGAGACGGAAATGGGAGGCGGGGAGGAGGCAGAATTTTTTTTCAATAATAATAAAAAAAATGCAAAGGGGAAACTGAGGCCCTGTCATTCCCCACCATTCACTGCACAGCGAACAGGATCCTGGGACTTCTGGGAGCTGAATGCTAGGGTATGGTGACAAGGGTCTAGCCAGCACCAGGGATGCGGGATTGGCACTGTGACAGATAGCTGCAAAGGAGGAGTGGGCACTCACTCTCTGAGCCAGCTGGTTAGGGGACGGCCACACGCCTCCCAGGAGCAATAGCCCTAAGGTGCAAGGGCCCTAAGGTGCTGAGTGTCCCCGAGCATCCCCAGAAGGAAGACAAGGCTTGGTCCCACTGGCCAGGAAAGGGCCAGACAGAACTCCCTCCTGCTGCTTTCTGTGAAGACTGGGCCCTGCGCTGCCAGCCTAGCCGAGGAGGCTACTCAGGCTCAGGGAGGAGGAGGCGCTTGGAGAGGACATCAGCCTTTCCCACTTGCCCCTCTACTGCCTCTGCTCTGGAACCCTTGGCTTCCCAGTCATATCTAAAAACATATTTAAAACAAAATTCTGTGCATGGATGTTTTGTCAGCGTGCATGTCTGTGTGCCACATACATGCCTGGTGCTGGAAGCCAGAAGAGGGTGTTGGGTCTCCTGGAACTTGAATTATAGAAGGTGGTGAACTGATATATGGGCGCTGGGAATCGAATATGTCCTCTGCAAGGCCAGCCACTGCTCTCAACCACTAAGCCATCTCTCCAGGTCCTCAAGCGCCCTTTTCTGGTCAGACAGGCAAGGCTGTGCTGCCATGGTGCCGCCCCTGCCTCTGGCCTCTATCAACCCCGTGTAAAACCCATTCAAGCTTCAGTTGCAGGCTGGGGATGTGGCTCAGTGGTAGAGATTCACCTCACACGTATGACGCCCTAGGTTCAAGCCTCAGGACAGAGGTGAGGGGGGCTGCTGTTGCCTGACCTGGTGGCTCAACCAGCCCTTCTGTGAAACACAGCTCCCTGTTCATGGTCCCTCCTCCCCAGCTCACTTCCTCCAACTCCCAACAGCCTCCTCGCCAGGCATCCCTCTACAACCAAACACATGGTGACCTCCCACCTCTACCTGAAACACTATCATTTCTAAAAGTAAGACCTACTTTCCAGGGGGTCAAAAGGTTTCCCCGTGGTAATCCCACCCACTTCCTTCCTCAACCCAATCCCAAACAGTAACCTCTTCCCCAAACACACCCCTCTTTCCTTCTTCTATGTCACACTCTGCAGCCTTCAGAGCCTCAGAACTACCTTTCTCCTCCAGGAAGTCCTCCCTGACCACCTCCCTGCAAGTCTGGATGGAGTCTTTTCCTGTGGTGGCCTTTCCCCACCATTTGAATCCATCATGGTAGGTTTAACCTCTTGTTGCTCTTTCTGCTGAGATGTCTCCTCCTGTCACTAGAAAGGGCTCCGGTGGACAGAATCTGTCTTGTTTCTGAATGGGAGCCCAGGGAAGGATGGAGACTGGCGAGGGCTGGAGCTATCTAGAGTTGGGCCGAGGGTAGTGTGTGGTGGAGGATCTCAAGGAGGGTGTGGTGTGGGCATAGACGGTGGCAAGCATCCACTGGTGTGTAGGAAGTGGTGCTTGGCACATATGGGGACTCAGGTGAGCTAGGTCAAGGAGGGAGTCTTGGAACAGCTGGATTCGGTGAGAGAGGCCCGAGAGGCGTTGATGAGTAGAGGATGAGGAATGAGGCCTGGGGAAGGAGAGTAGGAGAGGCCACACAGGGCCTTCTTGGGAGTGGGTCTGATTCTGGGTTCCCTGGACCAGAGGCTATTGTGGCACATTCACTGGACCCACGGGGGTTGGGAGTCTAAGTCAAAGGGAGCGTGGTTGGAGACCTTCACTGTTTCTCACAGGCGCCAGCTCCCTTTCTGTCTTCTCTCTGAGGCTGGCCCAGATCTGCACTGGAAGCCTCTTGGTGGCCTCTCCCCAGCTGCAGCTCAAGAGAGGGCAAGTCCAGACTCCTTACGGCAGGGAGAAAGAGCAGCGCCAGTTGGCCTCTGCTCCTCCCTGCAACAGTGACTGCAGCCTGGGTGCAGCTCTAGGCAACGGGGTGCAGGGACTCCATGCCAACAGTGGGGGGGGGCTTCATCCCAACCAGTGGGAATTCCATTCTGATGGGTGCTGCCTTCCTATGGGACAGAGCCCACTGCGGAGGACTGGGGGGAGGTAAAAAAGTCCCTGAAGTTCGTGGTTAGCCAGCTCTCAGCTCCTCCCGCCTGCATCCACTTCCCAAGCAGACACTGAAGTCCTCCCCAGCTCCCAGGACTCTCTCAGCTGCCGTGCTCCCTAGTTTCACAACACTGGCTAACTGGTGTGCTCCCCATCCCAGGCCCTTTTCAAGCTCCATCTGCCATAGGTGGAGAGCTCTCTCTTCCTCCTTTCTTTTTAGACAGGGTTTTACTATGTAGTCCAGGTTAGGCTCACTATATAGCCCAGGCTAGCCTTTAACTCATAATAATCAACAATCACTGCTCCTGCCTCAACCCTCTCAAGAGCTAGGATTACAGATTTTCACCATCATGGCTGTATCCACTGGTTTCCAGTGTAGTTTCCATGAAGGGAGACGAGAGGGGCAGGACTGGAGCATGGGCAGTGGGGGATGTAAGCACCCGAGTGGGAGCAGGCAGTGGGAAGATGCAGGGAGGACTCGGGGCAGGACTGAGTAGAGGGTCCTGGAATCAGATAGGGAGCTAAGGGAAGGTATGCTGGGGTGAAAGAGGGCTTAGTGAGATTTAGGGACCCTAGAGCAGGTGAGGTAAGAGAGAGGGAAGGAGAGGGTCCTTGGTGAGTGGGAGGGGACTTCCCTGGGCTTCCCTGGGCTCTCAGACCTCAAGATCACACATTTCCAGGTTCAAACCACCAGAGGACCAATCAGATCTCACCAGTGGCTGCTAGTGGCTGACTGACACACCCAAGAGGGATGGCAGTCAGGCAAAAGCCTGAGGGCTCTTCAAGCTCCTCAGCTGGCTGTTGTCCAGCGCCCTTCCACACACGCCCTAGCCTTCCTTCTTCCTCCCCCAGTGCCCAGAAACCATAGCACAAAATGGTCCTGGAGAGCTGAAGTCTGAATGGGACTTTACATTGTACAAAATTGCTTTAAAAAAAAAAAAAAAGAAAGAAAGAAATAGGCTGAGGAGATGGCGCATCAGATAAAAGTACTCGTCACACAAGTCTGATGACCTGATTTTGGATTCCCCAGGAGCCATGTAAAAGCGCGACCCCGTATCAAAAACATCTATAGTCCTGGCACCCCTGTGTAGATGGGCCAGCTAGTCTGACTCAGAGCAGTGAAGAGATCCCGTGTCAGGCAAGGAGGGAAGACAGGGACTGACAGCCGAAGCTGCCCTCTGACTGCCACACTCCAAGCTGTGCCGTAAGAACCCTCCCCCATGAACACACGCGCGCGCGCACACACACACAGTTTCTAAATAAACAAATACATATAACATTTACACATCTATCTAAGGTTAGGGTATGCGTGCCTGAGGCCCAGGTCCTACCGCCAGCGTCACAAACAAGCCAGCAGCGTACTCACGTCCCTCTCTGTGCTCCCCAGATGTCTGGCTGTGCTCCTGAGCAGCGGCATTTCCTTATCACCAGGTAACAGGTACCTGCTGACAGCACCTACCCTCATGCCCGCTGACCCTCACAGCGCTGGAGTGCTCCCTTCCCTGCCCGATGCCCTAACGTGCGCAGCAATCCAAGCCGCTGCACAGGCGGCCCAAGCACCGGGTGTGGCTGGGTCAAAAATGAAGCGTAAGGAAATGGCTACGTTTGACAGCCACAGCTGGAAACCTGTCCTCCTGAACCCACCTCTGAGCTTGTGTCAGTGCCACCGCCTTGATCCTGGGCGTGATGGCTACCTGTGTCAGTGGGCATGTGGCCCCCACTGGTGAACAGGAGCGCTGTGCCTGTTAGTGACATTTTCTCCACGTCTCTCTGTCTCCCTGCCCCCCACCCCCCATTTCGGAAACAAAGGAGAACTGATTATAAACTATTAAACCATATCTGACCCGAGGAGTCACACAGAGCCACAACAGAGCCGTGGGGAGGACCGCGAAAGGCCTCGCCACAGCCGCTGGAACCTCACTGTCCCTAATTGTTTGCTAAGCTGGAGGTGGCTTCACCAATTCCCTGAGCCTCCCTCCCCAGGCTGTGGAGAGCCTTGGCCCTCAGTCTTCTCTGGCTCGCAGGCATCAATCCCATGAGGAAAGTGAGGCAAGGGGAATTGGGAGAGCTTTCGGAAAGACTTCCTGCCTGCGTGACACGACCAACCATCCTTGATGGGGGGGATGTCGAAAGAGGGACAAGGCCTTGGGAGCAAGAGGCCCCCACCCAACTCTCTGGCAGGGTCACGAGCAAACACTGGCCACTCCCGGTACACGATCCCCCCCCCCCCCCCCCCCCCCCCCCCCCCCCCCCCCCGCAGCTATTGAGCAGAGGATTAGGGATGTCTAGGTCAGGCAAGGAGTTCAAGTTAACGCTGAACTTTAGGAAACTCTGTTTTAAAAGGCACTAGGCTCATTGGGCTCCATGATGAATAACTACAAACCAAGCATTAAGGAAACTGAGGCAGGAGGATGAATGCAAATGAGAGGCCTACATAGAGAGTTCTGGGCCAACCAAGGCTACATAGCAAGAAGGAGAAGGAAAGAAAAGAAAACTGGACTTGCCATTCTTTCCTTTCTTTCATAAAATATTTATTTTTTTTGCCGGGCAGTGGTGGTGCATGCCTTTAATCCCAGCAGGCGGATCTCTGTGAGTTCGCAGCCAGCCTGGTCTACAGAGTGAGTTCCAGGACAGGCTCCAAAGCTACACAGAGAAACCCTGTCTCGAAAATCCCCCCCAAATTATTTTTAATTAAGCATAGGCATGGGGGGGTATGTGCACACCACACGAGTGCAGGTGCCCACAGAACTCAGAGGTGTCGTACCCCTGGATTTACAGGTTGTAAATTGCCCATTAGGAGCTCTGGGAAATTGAACCTGGGTCCTCTGCAAGAGCAGTCAGCACTTTTAACCACTGAGCCATCTATCCACCCTGCTCTTTCTGTCTTAGCTGTGATTTTTAAAGCAGGAGTCTCTCTCGCTGTATTTCATCAAACTCTGGCATTGGAGTCATGGCCATCCTGTCCCACCCTCCCCAGAGCCGGGATTATGGGCTTCTCTTATGCTCAGAATTCTTGCAGGGCGCCCCACACAGCAAGGTCATTGCCACTGTAAACTGCCTTCTCTGAAGGGCGTGCTGGCTTTGGTTCTGGGAATCCCACAGGTTTAAGTGACTGGAGAAACTCACCTACCCTTCTCTGTCATCTAGCGAGGGAAGCTGGGTGCCTGCTGCCCAGATGTGCAGCACCCCTGTCCAAAGGACTGCTGCTGTTCAGAGAGATACCCTGCCCGCCTGAGCCTGGCTGGGGGAAACGGGGGCATCTCCGGCAGGGACTCGCATCACCATGGATACCCTACAAAGCTGGTGTTGGGTCAAAGGGCCTCCTGGAGAGGCGTTGAGCCAGAAAGTAGAGTCTCAAAGAGGAAGGAAGAGGTCAATAGTAAGGGGTTTACAGGCCAGTACATCTCAACAAATGAAACCACCCACCGGATAATCCACAGTCCTCACAAAGCCCCGCCCACACCGAGGCCCTCGGTGGCTCAGCCCAGCAGGTACTCACTCCGCCTCTGCCTCTTGCCCTTGATCCCGCGGCTGCCCACAGCGAGGTGCGTCCAGCTCAGAACCAGGGCCACCACACACAGCCCAAGCCGCATAGTCGTCACTGGCCAGCCCCGGGCCCCCGGCGGGAGGGGTGGTCTCTTGCTAAAGGCTCTGAGGCTGGGTCAGTGGCAGGAGGCTCAGGCCTGGGCTGCAGCCCAGATCCTCCATAATCTCAGCCGTGAACTGAGCGGTTATGGAACCGCGTTCTCCATGGGGCGGGCGAAAGGGAGGTCCTGTCCTGTTTGAAAGTCACCTCGGGGGGGTCACATGGGAAGTCTTGTCACTTCAGCAGAGCGTTACCCCCAAGATAGACCTGTGAGTAAGGAGAGAGAAGGGTTAGGTCCACGGGAGCCCCTGATTTACACCTCTTCCCTTCCTTTGGGTTTTCTTGCCCTGGACTTTGTAGAACTCAGGAGGTCTGGGCACTGCACACTCTATACCAGACATCCCTGAAGAAGGAATCTCATTCTCCTACTTCCAAGCATCCTGTATCCCAACACTGGGGATTACTGGAACATAATGGTAGCCACATCAAACCAGATGGCCTCCTCTCTGATTAATATTGGCTAGTTCTAAGTGGAAGTCCTTCTTTAAGTCTACCCTACAGACCTTGTGCTGCAAGAATATCTGACATTTGAAAAGGAGCCCTCTTTGTCCTCCTAAGAGTGACTCCTCAGCTTTCTCTTCCTGGTGCTCATGTGCCTTTCACCTGTCCCAATGCAGAAGTCAGAGTAGTGGCCTCTGGCAAGCAGGCAGACTCTGCATGGCCCTCTGGGGTTGGAGGGAGAAAAGGAAGTGAGGGTTCCCCTCTCAGCACCACCCCCCCCCCCAGCCACAGAAACTCTGACACAGCAGGCCTGGCGGGCCTGGCTTTTGTGAGGGGATAAAAACAGCAGCAATGCCCGCCCTGGCCAGAAACACAGAGAATGACGATAATCCCCAGCGCAGAGAGAGCCAGGGCTCTGGACCCAGTGGCTAGGGTGATGGGGGCAGGGGCACCCGTCCCTGCCTGACGCATCTGAGCTTCAGAGTTAATGAAGGAGCCACGGTGAGACTTCCCCTCCCACTCACAATAGAGGCTCGCCCACACGCTGCCTAGAAAGTGCAAGGGCACACCCACTTAGGGTCACCGGGTGAGCTTTTGACCAGTTCCCCCAGGAGGCTCTGCCCAGGGGCTAGCTGTCTTTGGACCAGTCATTTTGTCTCCTTGAGCCTCGGGCTCTTCATCTCTGAAATGGGGATCGGCTCTGCCCTAGCTCTAAGCTGTTTTGACTTACTAATGAGAAATCTGAGATACTAGCATAGGGCCTCCAGCCCTCTCTCCTCTCCCCTCCAGCTCCTCTGTGCCCAGTCTACCCCCGGCCTCCCAGAGAGGCCCCAGCAGAGCCCACCTGCACTGGAGATAAATCATTACCCCCTGAGGGAGTTCGGTACCTCCCTCCTCCCTCCTCCCTCCTCCCTCGGAGGCCTCTCCCGCTGGCTTTGAAGGCCAGACACACTCAAGTGGTTAAGCTGCCCGTGAGAAGTGTTTACATGAACCTGATGGATCCCACCTGGTGCTGGTGCTGGAGCCAGCAGAGATGCCCCCCACCACCCCTGGTGCCCTGTGGGCTGCCACCGCCTATACCCACTCCCTTTCCCTGCCAAGTACCCCGTGCCAAAACTTCCCAGCCCGTGGCGTCACACTCCAGCCCCCACAGCCATGGATATCCAGCCAAGGGGCTGGATGTGGACCCTGAAGGTCCTGGGTACAGACTTCAGAGTCAGGCTGCCTGGCTTGCAAGGTCAACCCTGCTGGTGTATTAGCTGTGTTACTTTGAGTTAACAAAGTAACACAGCTTTACTGTGAGCCTAAAAGCCTACTTCCTAATCTGCAAGTGTCTGGTTTAGGAATAGTTTAGCGAGCGCATCCATAGCTTGCTTAGAACAGGGTGGGCAATAGTGGGGTCCCGGTTAATGTAGTAATATTTGTGTGTGTGTGTGTGTGAATGAGGTTTCATTGTGTGTCAATGTTCCTATGGCCCTGGATAAAGGAATTTAACATCTTCTGAATCATCTGGGTACCAGGTTAAATGCAGAGCCCCAGCATGAAACTGCCACATTTGCATGTCTCTCTGGTTGGCAGCCCTGGTCCTGAAGCTGTCCCCTTTCAGGAAAGCCTGTGTCAGACAGTGTGTTCGTACTGGGTAGCTCTGACCTGCCAGTCCTTGAGCCCGCAAACACTGCCTCAAATAAGTCTAGGGTCAAGCCTGAGTCTGACTTTGGTGTCACTGTGTGGGGTCTATCAGTCAGGAAAGATCGCCTGGATGTCACTGTGCTCTTGGTGTCCACAGAATGATGCCTGGTACTTCAAAGGCAAGGGCTGAGCAGCCCAGGCAATGGCAACTCCTTCCTGGCCCTCCTTACTCTCCACTCCATCCTCCCAGCTTCCCCTCTGGCCTGCCATACTCACCAGGTCCCTGGAATCCCTGCCACTGAGAACCCCCTGCCATCTCCTGGAAACCTGTCTTTGCTTGGGATTGGGGGGGAGCAGGTGTGAATTTCAGTGGCTTAGGTAGGGGGCGCCGGCTTCCCCCTGGGGTGGAAAGAATTTTAAATACTTTCGGGCACTGTGTATCTTTATCTCCAACCAGGCAAATGAGCTAATAGTTCACCCGCACCAGGGAGTATAAGCAACAGACAGGAGCAAGGCAGTGTGGGTAAAGAGCAGAGCGGTACTCCCTATGAAGGTGTAGCTACAGCCATAGCTGATCTCAGGCAGGAAACAATGACCTAATATCGCCAGGCTATCTGACATTTTGCGGGAGTGAATTAGATCAGAGACTTTGTGGTACCACAGATTCCCCGCCTCGGAGGTTCCCTTTCCCTCCAGCTCCTCTGGGTCCTACCTGGGTACTCAGGGGACACCAATACTGTGGAGGAGGGCAGGGAGAGGAGCTAGGAGCAGAGGACCGACTTTTAAATACCCCTCCTTGTTTCTAATAGTGTCTGATTGACTTTGGGTGTTGAATCGTTCTAGCTCCCATGTTCATTTTGGAGGTTTCCTTACACCCTGTTAAAAGAGCCGTGGACAGCGTTTAAGGCATTGGTGGGAGCTAGAACAGCTTTGCTGGCCGGGGCAGAATTCCACTTACTGGGCGTCTCCTCCCACCTGGCAGGGGCTAGACCTTCATTTGCTCTATCACAAATGAAGGGGCAAGGTTGGATTACAGGGAAACATGGTCCTGTGGAGTTAAGGACAGACGATTTTAAATCTACTTCGCTACTGGGCAGAGTATCTCGAGGCTGGCCTTTACAAAGAGCTGAGGCTTGTAGGCCACTACGGCTGGGGGGGTGGTGGACCAGGGCAGGTGAAGCGTCTGGGGGCCAGAAGCTGAGCTGGCCAGAGATCACAAACCGAGGTCACATGGGTCAGGGAGGGGAGGACCTACAGGGAGGACTCACGCTGGGGAAAGGGGACTCAGCTGCGGGTGGTGCTGAGGGCGGGAACTCGGTCTGAGTAGGGGGCTGGGGTAACTTTCACCTCCTTGCCTGCAGCAACACTGTTTGGATAAATTGGTATTCCGTCAGATGTCGGATGCAGACCCAAAAATGTAAACCATGTCGATGCCTTCTCATTAGCCCAACACTCCCATCCCTAAGATCTTCCAGCGGCAGAGGAACAACCGACTGCCAGGAAGAAGCCAAAGTATTTCGGGGCGGGGGTGGAACCGAGTGCGTGCCAGTGGGACCTGCGGGTATCGCAGAGAAACATCAGGCGCGCGGCGCGGAGACTGTTACCACCCCGTCGCCCCCAAACCCTGGACGCGGAGAGAGGCTCCACTCCCTGCGAGTGCCTGCAGCGCTTACGTCCTTTCATCCTCCCTTCTCTCTCTCTCTGAGAGAGGCCTTGACAGGTGCCCGGGGAGCAGACCCGCTGCCCCCACCCACATGTTCCCAGCATCTGTCTGATCTCCCCGCGAGCACTGCAAATGCGCAGGATTGGGTTTCCAGAGCCAGGCTCACCCTGACGTCCCTGAGTGGCCGCAGCACACCTTTCTCAGTCAGGCCACCGCACAGCTCATGGACCTTTTACCACGTCGGGCTTGGAGGAGGGACCCGGTCGACGTGAATCGGGCTGGGTCGCGTGGGTAGGGGCTAGGTCGCAGCTGCGTCGCCGCTAGGGTGCGTGGGTCGTGGTTGGGTCGTGTGAGTCGGGGCTAGGGACTCCGGGTGGGTCTGGGTCGCAGCTGGGTTGCAGCTGGGGTCCGTGGGGCACGGCTGGGATGGGTGGGTAGGGGCTGGGGACTCGAGGCGGGGCTGGGTCGCGTGGGTCGAGGTTGGGTTACAGCTGGGTTGCAGCTGGGGTGCGTGGGGGCACGGCTGGAGTTGGAGGGTCGCGGCTGGGGGATCCGGGAGGGGTGTCCCGAGCTGATGTGTGGCGGGACGACAGGATGGGGTAGGGATCTGCGCTGCCTCCCAGGCTCCGGCTGCGCCCCGACGGGGACCCGGGACCCGGGGCGGACGACGCGGGCCGCGGGACTCACCTGGCGCAGTGGCCGCGGCGGGGCAGCCCGAAGGGGCGAGGGCGCGGCCACTGGGTCCCGCGCTGCCGTCGGCCCCGCGCTCCGCCCGCCGCCCAGTTGCTCAATGCCCTCTCGGTCGCCAGCGCCCCGCCCGGCGCATTGGTGCTGGGGCGGCCCGCGCGGGCCCCGCACTCCGCCGCCCGGGCTCTGCGCCCCGCGCCCGGAGAGGGGCCGGTCCCCGGCTCGCACGAGGGAGGGAATCCCCCGGCGCCACCCCCGGCCGGCCCCCCTGCCCGATCCGCAAGAAAAAACGGACTGGAGCGCCGGGCCCGGGACTCCGTAGCCCCCTCCCGCACACCCGGACTAGGGACACGCCGTCTGCACGGTGTCGAACGCTGCGAGCTCACGTTGCCTCTCCCCGCCCCGCGCCAGCTCTTCTTGGGTCAGAAGCAGGGGCCCAGGACGCTTGCCAAGGCCCGTGCCCTCCATCAGAATCTTGGAAAGGGGGCAGGTACAAAATGAGCAGGGCTTAGTGGTCTGGCCAAACCCTCCTTCTCTTCAGGGTCAGACCTTCAGTGCCTCTGACCAGTTGAGGAGACCGGGGTGAGGAAAGTTTCCTACTGGAATCAATATGGGCCATTCCACAATACAGTCACCAGTCCCGTCCCTGCTCCAGGGACTAAGGACTAGGACTAAGTTACTTAACTTCTCCGAGCCTCCGGGTTCTCATTTGCTTTGAGGGTTCCATGAAATGAAGGATGCCGATGCCCAGTTCCGGGCAGGAACTCGAAAAATGTAAGATGAGAAAATGAGCAAGAAAGGGTTACAGACACCTGCAATGACCTAGAGGAAGGTTGAAGTCAAACCTAGAGAAAGATGGTGGAAGCCACAAGCCTGAGGATGGCAAACAGCGTCTCCCACCCTCACTTCAGACTGGATGGAGAGAAGCTCAAACTGCGTTTGCAGTGTGTTCAGTTCCAGCAGAGAATGGGCTGACGGGGCGGGGGGAGGGAGGGAGGGGGGGGGGGGGGGGGGGGGGGGGGGGGGGGGGGGGGGGGGGGGTGGGGGGGGGGGGGGGGGGGGGGGGGGGGGGGGGGGGGGGCGGGGTGAGTAATGAAGACAGGCTGTGGGATCTCCTTAGAAGAGGAGGGAGTCCTGACTGCTGAGCCAAGGGCACAGGGTCGCTGGTAGTGATGGGAGGTGGTGGTGGTGGCAAGGGTGGAAAGGCCCCTGGGGGGTTCTGATGGCCAGGGAGCAGCAGGGTGGCTAGCCAGAGGAAGTGAAGCTGCTGGCTCTCTAGTGCCCAGTGTCTGGGCTCACACTCAGAAGCCTCCCAAGTCTGTAGGAGCTGGTCCAGGGCCCTCAAGCCCCCTCCAGAGGCCCTCCTTGCTCCGCTGCCCCAGCCTCCTCTGGGTCCGATCAGCCCTTGGCCACGCTCTGCACCTAATCAAACAGCCCTAAATGCCGAGAGTGCGCTGTTTATTTTATTTTATTTTTTTACACACTTGCATAACTCCCTGACCAGCCACGCCAGGCGTTAGGCTTTTGTTTGGTTTTATTTTGTTGCAGAGAGAGAGAGAGAGAGAGAGAGAGAGAGAGAGAGAGAGAGAGAGAGAACGAAAACCATGCAGCCCTAGAAGGCGAAGCTGTCAGTGCTGGGCATGGACTCAGGTTTCTCGCCTGAGGAAGTCTAGGAGTTGAGCGGCTCAGGAATGGGTGGGAAAGGGAAGAAGGCCCCTGGCTGGAGATAGGGGGTTAGAGCATGTGACCCAGCGGAGGCATCGGGAAGAGCTTTTCCTGTACGGTTAATTTATTCCAAGCACTTTTACAAATGTACAGTCTGTGGCCCAATTTCCCAATTACGTGACTCATTCTTTTTTCCTCTCCTTGCCCCCTTCTTTACATTTATTTTCTTCAATCAATTAATTAATTTAATGTGTGGAGAGGTGCACACAGGGACATGGAGGTCAGGGGACCATTTGTGCAAGTCAGTTTTCATGTGGGTCCTGAGGATGAACTTAGGTGGTCAGGCTTGGGCAGCAAGCCCCTTTACCTGCTGAGCCATCTTTCCGGCTCCTTCTGCCCCTTGCTTGCCTGTGTGAATGCAGTCTCTGGGGTATCAGGTAAACTGCTTAGAGAGACATGCACAGCCTATAAAGCAACTGGCCTATAAAAGGATTGCGGTTTCCCCAACAAGGTTGTGCTGCCTCAACACTTGTGGTTGTGGATTCTTCTAGACACATCTTCCCCATACTCCTCAGCTTCAAAGTGTCAGTCACATGTGAGGAACCCATCTTGGCCTGCCCTTGGTTGTACCTGAGCTCCAAGTGGAGAGAGCTTATAACTTAACTCATCCTTCAGGCCCCAGCACCACACACAGACTCAGTGATTGATGGCCAGGGTTGTCATGGGCCAGGATGGTCCACGCCTCTGTAGCTCTGCATGCGTACTCAGGTGATGCTCGGGCTGTATGGCTCCCACTCCAAGTCCAGCCATTCTCTTCAGAGTCTGTGCAGCTGCTGCAGATCAGCAAATGTCCTCCTGCTTCGTGTCACTCTCTCCCTAGCAGGGACTACCTCAGCACCTTCACTGACTCAGGGCGGCTAAGGAATAGAGCGATTTCTTATCTCTCCTGTCAAGTTGATGTGAGAATGGCCCAGAAGCTCAGCAATGCTGTCTGTCCTTTTCTCTCTCTCTCAGCCTTTCTTGCCAAAAGCCACTGTGGCCTCCCCTAGAGGCTCTGTGCCTCCCATAAACACTCTCCTCAGAGTCTTCACCTTTGCCAGCAGAGTCTGGAAAACCTATTCACCTTCCTGCTCAAGGGTGAACCTCAGCTCTCCTTTCTGCCTCCCTCTCTTTGGTGACATTCCTGCACTGTCCCACATCCCCTGCCCTGCTCGGGGAACATGGAGACACCTTTCTGAAAGACTTCTTTGTGGCAGGCTCAAGTACCCATCCTCCACTCTCTACCCCCTGACTCTTCTGGGACATTCTAGACAATGTGAACATACTTGACCACACCTTTCTGCCTCCCCTCCCACGGCCATGGCTAGCCCCCTCTTGGCCTCACTCAAAAGGTTCCTTCCTTGACTCACAGACTTTCAGGTACTCTTGCCCCCTCCTCTATTCCTAGTCCCTCACATGGGCCTTGACGGATGACTCTCTACCTTAGTTTTGGTCACTGGATCACTCACTGACCTGGAAGTCACCAAGTTGGCTAGACTGTCTGACCAGTGGGCGCCTAGGACCTGCAGTCTCCACTCTCCCAGAGCTGGGGTTACAGGCACCTGCTGTTACACCCAGCTTTTTAATGGGTGCTGTGGACCGAGGTCAGGTCAAGAAAGCACCTTGCCTACTGCCCAGGTCTTCTTTTGGTTTCTTTTTGAGGCAGAAACTCACTATCTCAGGCTGGCCTTGAACTCATGGCTGTCCTTCTGCCTCAGCTTCTCAAGTGCTGGGATGACAGGAGTGCACAGTTACACCTGCCTGATGCTCTTTACTCTTGGGTGCTGAATTCTATGCTGGTCTTACCTCAGCTGCTGAAGCCCCAAACCAGCCTGAGCGGTGCTCACGGTGCTGAGGGGTGGAAGGACCCACTAGAGGTTCCTCCTCTTGGGCCTCTCAACACTTGGGGCTCCTGGGGACAACAGAGACAGGTCAGAGGCTCAGGGGATGACGCAATGTGGCTTAGGGCTCCACCACAGTATCCCTCTACCATCCAAACTGCCAGTGATTTTCCATCCCATTTGGAATCCTCCTGCCTCAGTCTGCAGAGTCCTGGCACAAGCCTTCTCGCCCAGCCTGGGTAGCTCTGCTTTCCTGCGATTTGCTGCTCACTGGAGGCTGCCTGCATTCCTTGGCTCGGGGTCCCTTCCTCGCATCGCTTCTGTCCTCAGTGCTGTCATCATGACTCCTTTTCTGAGTTGGGCCCTCAAGCCTTGCTTTTGTAAGGACGCCTACGATGACGATGACGCGGGGCCCAACGGGAAGATTTAAGACAAACTTCCCATCGGCGAGATCCTTAACAACAGCTGTGAAATTCTCCTGCCATGTGACGTAACGTGCTCGCAGACTTTGGGGATCAGGACTGAGACGTCTGTGCAGCGCTGCCTCCCATTGCATGCTCAGATCCTTCCAGCTGATCTGGCTGCACTCAGAATTGAAGCCAAACTTCCCACCTGACTCATACACCCTTTGGAGCCTGCCCCTGCTTGCCCACCCTGTTCTCCCTGGCTATACCTTGACCACACCAGAGCCAATGCTGCCTGACAGAGGTTCTCCTCCTCCTCTCCCTCTCTCTCCTCTTCCTACTACCTTTCCTCTTGCTGCTCCCCCTTCTTTTCCTGATCCTCCTCTCCCCCCCTCTTCCTGCTTCTCCTCCTCTTCCCCCTTCATGCTTCTCTTCCTCCTTCTATTCCTCCCTCTTCCTCCTCCTCTTCCTCCTCCCCCTCCTTTCCACACTCCTCCTCTTCTTTTTGCCCCCTCCTCTCTCTACCTCTTCCTTCCTCTCCCCCTCTCTTTAAAATGTAGCCCAGGCTGGCCTGGAACTCTATAAAGCCAAAGATAATCTTGAGTCTCTGATCCTCCTGCCTCCACCTCCCAAGAGCCCTGCTTCTGTCTGCTGGGAATGGACATTTGTGTGTACTCAGCAACCACTCTATCAACTGAGTCCTATTCCCAGCTACTAAAGGCTTTCTTCCTCCGATTTTTCTCCCAGGTTTGTACCCAGCCTACTCCTTGACGTTTGGGTCCGTGGCACCCACCATCTCCTCAGAGGTTCTTCCTTCCGTCTGGGGTAGCTTTAGCAGATTGCTTTGTGTTCCTTTCTCAAGAGCACTTCATCTCCACCTGATCCTCTCTGTGTTTTGTTTAGTTTGGCAACAGCGGGGACCCCAGAGCTTTGGGACATGTTAAGCAAGCACTTGGCCACTGATGGACAGCTCTGGCATTCACATGTTTTGTTAGTTGTCTGCCTCCCCTTTAAGAATGTGAGCATCTTCATAGTGGAGTTGGCCCGAGAATGCAGCGCTGGAACTCGGGGTTTGCTCTTTATGCCAATGTATCAATGAGCCTCACTTTCGCCTTTGTTCAGTGGTTGTGAAGATACCCTCTGTCTCATAAGACTACTTTGAGAACAATGAGAGACTACTATTGTACCAGGACTTTTATTTTTAAGATGTGTTGCTAGCACTTTGGTTCAAGGTCCTTGTGTGGCAAAGGACATAAGCGCTTTAAAGCTAAGGCAAGCTGAAGGAGGGCAAGGTGAAGATGGTGGTGGATAAAGTACCCAAGGGGCTGCTGGGGCAGTGGTGGTGTGTGCCTTTAGTCCCAGCACTGGGGAGGCTGAAGCAGGTGGATCTCTGTGAGTTCAAGTACGGTCTACAAAGAGAGCTCCAGGACAGCCAGCACTATACAGATAAACCCTGTCTTGCAAAAAAAAAAAAAAAAAGCACCCGAGGAGGGTAGAGAATGGGCAGGTGGAATATGGGGAGGGTGCAGTATGGGGACATAACATGGGGGTACAGCATGGGGGTGCAGTACAGAGAGGTGCAGTATAGGGGGTGCTGTTTGGGGGGTACAGTGTGGGGGTACAGTATGGGGTGCAGTATAGGGGGGCAGTATGGGGAAAGTATAGGGAGTGCAGTATAGGGGGTGTAGTATAAGGGGTGCTGTTTGGGGGTGCAGTGTGGGGTGGCATTTGCTTCATTGGATCATCAAGCTGCTCACTCTCCATTTGTCCCCTGGAGGGGTGCACAGCCAGGTGCAGGGCATGCTTTAGAGCTGACATAGAGTGAAAAGCACACAGACCTATTTTCCTCTGTGATCAGTCTCTATGGGCTCCCACGCTGTGCCAGGAAAATTAGATGAGTGAGACATAGCTCCTGTTTTAAGGACCCGAATTTCCTTGACAGGCCAGGGTCACTCATTGTAACAGACTTCCAGATACATTAAGAAATGGTGCTGGGACTGGAGAGATGGTTTGGTGGGTAAGGACACTTGCCGTGCAAGCACACAGGCCTGACTTTGAATCTCAGCACCCATATAAAAAGGCATAACTGTACACCTGTAACCCTCACACTGTGAGGGTGCAGACAGGAGGGTTTGCTGGCACTAGTCAGCTGAAAAATGGTGAGTTCCGGGTTCACTGAGAGACCCTGTCTCAAGGGAATAAGGCAGGGCTAGTGATGGAGCAGGACACTGACATCCCTCTGGCCTCCACAGGCACAGGGGTGTGGCCACCGACACATACATCTGCATTTATCACACACATGCGCATACATTATACACTTATGCCATATACACATATGTGCCCATAAACAATAATTATTATTTATTGAATGGATTTTTTAAAGTGTCTCTTCCTTTTCTTTTCTTTTCTTTTCTTTTCTTTTCTTTTCTTTTCTTTTCTTTTCTTTTCTTTTCTTTTCTAGACAGGATCTCACTATGTAGTTCCGGCTGGCCTGTAGCTTGCTATATAGACCAGATTGAACTCAGAGATTCACTTGCTTCTGCCTCCTGGGTACTGGAACTAAAGGCGTGTACCATCACAGCGGGCTCAGAGGAGTCTATTTCTATTCACTCTGGATAGAGAAGACAGCAGCAAGCCAAAGAAAATTCCACCCAACTCCCTTGCGGGGGGTGTGGATTACTCGGGCTGCATCGCAGGAAAGACCCACCCCTACATGGTGACCATCCACAAAGGCTGCACACGTCCCTGGAGCCCTCTGCACAGCTTGCAGGCACCACCACCAAAGAAGCCTCCTCTCCTTGGGCTGTGTCTGCTGCTTCTAGAGCTTGGGTGGGGGTAGTTCTGGATCTTTGAGTCTCCTGTGTCTCCCTCTCCCATGACGAATGCTGCAATCTTGGAGGAAACAGCTAGGAGACGATATTGTTTGTACATTTATAGGACC
This sequence comes from Alexandromys fortis, assembly GCF_014885135.2. NCBI lineage: Eukaryota > Metazoa > Chordata > Mammalia > Rodentia > Cricetidae > Alexandromys > Alexandromys fortis. Next base: position 16,365,281 of record NW_026067894.1, read on the forward strand.
CAGTGTGATTATTTGGTACATATATAAAATATGTAATGATCTCAATAACTTAAAAAAATCTCTTGCCTGGTAACTCCCCTCTAGCAATACATAATTATAATTAATGGTTAATTATATCTTGTAACATTAATTACATTCTATACAATTATGTAATTATCTGTAACTAGTTTCAATTACAAGAGCAATTTATGAGTCTTTAGCAAACGTGCAGGAGAGTTAGAACTTTCTTTAGCTTCCTACTGTGGAAGAATCGTCTCTCTTAGGGAGACTTCTTGGCAGCGACTGTCACACGTCACGGTGCAGTCTGTCCGTCTGTCCCAAGTGTGCCATTTCAGATCCTTGACTTGCTGTACTAATGGCTTTCCTGGGTGAGGTGCTGGAAGGTGGCCGTGTGTCAACCCTTTTCCAGGCTCCCCACTGACAGTGGTGTCTGTGTGACCTGTCCCCCAGGGAGGAACAGTGCCTGGAGAACACGGTCATTCAGAGCAGGCTGTGTGGCACCTACATCAGTCCTGGCCTTTGGTATCTGCCCTTTTCCTTCTGTTCATGCTGATATTGTGTCCTGGTTGTTATTCTCCTTCTGCAGACAAGGAGACCTGGCTGATCAGTCCAGCAGCTCCCTGAGGTAGCGTGCTTACCAATTACAGTTTTGGGGGACTTCTTGCATTGCAGCCACGCTCTTTAAGGCTCCTGGATTATCTCAGATCGTGAGAACATGAGGGGTGTGCCACAGTGGCCTGGTCAGGATGGATGGATGGATGGAGAGGGACAGGGTTGCCTTCCTCTCTGTATTACCCACACGGGGTATCCTCACTAGAGGAAAAAAAAAAAAAAGCTTTGCTTACTAGATTGGCAGAGCTGCAGTCCTGGCTTTAATTTGCATGTCTCTGACTATGGAGCAGACACACGGTTTTATAGAAGTCTGATGCTACCCAGTCGTCTTTTGTTTCCTGTGGATTTTGTAATTAACCTTCCGGGCTCCGTGAGGTCCTCCCGACTTAAGTGGTGTACGAGTGTTACTGGGTAAGAATGTTAATTATTTTTTGAGCATATTCATTTCTCCTGGCCCCTCCCACCTGTTACTTTCTGTGTCTCCAGCCCACATTATTTGCCCATTCGTTGCCCTGGGTAACCATGAGTCTCAGAGCAGGCAGCACCCAAATCAGATTTTTTGCTGTCTTTCAGATGCCTGACAGACTTGAGCACACACAGCTTCCCAGTTCATTCCTTTAGGGTCGCACATCAGAGAGCGTGCTTCATGCATACATCTCTTCTTCCTTCTGAAAGTATATTTATTTCATTTAGTATTATTGTGTATGGATCTGCATGCAGGTGCCACAGAGTCAGAAATAACTCTGTGCAGAGGGTCCTCTCCTACTTTTACCTGGGTTAGGAGTTTGAAACTTAAATTGGCAGGCTTGCCCAGCGAGTTACCTGCTGTGCTTCCTTATCCGAGTTATGCATCTGGTATTTCCTCAGTCTGGCGGTACTGGAAAGCTCCATCAGGAACTCTTCCTCACTGGGTTAGTCTCACAGCCTTGACCCAACTGTTCTTACCCATGGCATCTGGGAGAGAGAAAGAGAGAGAGAGAGAGAGAGAGAGAGAGAGAGAGAGAGAGAGAGAGAGAGAGAGAGAGAGAAGGCCACGTATAGACAATGCCAGAAAAGTAGGGTNTGGAAAGCTCCATCAGGAACTCTTCCTCACTGGGTTGCTCTCTTTCTCTGAGATAGTGTCTTTTGAGCAGAGACAGCTGGGAGAGAAAGAGAGAGAGAGAGAGAGAGAGAGAGAGAGAGAGAGAGAGAGAGAGAGAGAGAGAGAGATACAAGGCCACGTATAGACAATGCCAGAAAAGTAGGGTAGTCATGGGGTCTGGAGTAGCCTTAGGGGCTCAGTTCCGATCCAGCAGTGGGGATGTTTCATGGATGGGTCTCTGTGAGAGGCAGGTCACCCTTTCTGCAGAGGTCATGGGGTAGCATGCAGTCCAGGGGCCAAGTGAGACACAGTTGCCATGAGGCCAAGAGACGAGGCTTAGTCCCTAGTCTTCTAGAGACAGCAGCTAAGAGCTGGTCTGACCTGGGGTGGCTGAGTCAGAGTCCCTGTGCCTTCAATTCAGCCCCTTGTCCTGCCAGCCTGCCCCAGATGAGAGTTACACAGGGGCCGGCTGGATGGTTAATGAGGTTCAGGTGCTCCTAGCCCTTGACTCCGGGGAAGGGACCAGAAGGGATGATCCCCACCCCCACCCGGTGGAGCAAACCCCGTGGCTGTCTAGGTCAGTCTTCTCCAGTGCAGTTCAGGAAGGGAGCTCAGGTTCAAAGACAGGGTGTGGGGGAGGGCCAGGGTGGACTTCGGAGGCAGGAGTCAGATGGACTCCTAGGAGGAGAGGCCACAGTCTAGCCTTATGTATGTGTTTGTGTTTATTGATATCCATAAGAGAGCCTGTGCTGCTATGTGTTTGAGTGTGTGTATTTGAGTGTGTGTGTGTTTGCCTAATCAGTGCACGCACGTTTTCTGAAGGAGTCTGTCTTCTCATTTAACTCTAAGTGTGCTGTATCCCTCATGAGTTAGGATTTCTTTTTTGTTTGTTTGTTTGTTTGTTTGTTTTAGGTCCATTCACTTGGAATATCTTTTTTTAATTAATTAATTTTTTATTAATTAATTAAAGATTTCTGTCTCTTCCCCACCAAGTTAGGATTTCTGATTAAGTTCTAAGACACACTTAACTCCAACCCACCCCTGGGCTCACCCAGCCTGTCCCCACCCCCAACTGTCTCTCTGCACCATACTGAAAGCTGACCTCTTCCAGCTGCCTTCCCAGGGCCCTGGACTTGTTTGGGAAGAGGCAGACTAGGGTTGCAGAAGCAGCAGCAACTTAGGTTCACACACAAACACACGTGAACTCAACATGTGCACTAGCTATGATGTGTGCACACATATGCATGCCAGGCCTGAGTGTAAACACACACACTCATGCTCCTCTACGGCACACTGGCCGTAGAGATCCAGCTAGGGTACTCTGGATCCCCAAAACATCTGTGCTTGCCCTGTGACTTGGACCATGTACCCCATGCCCAGTCCATCTTTGGGACTGTCGGGATACATAAATTCTAGTTCTGATGGAGAGGCAGGTTTTCTTATGGAAGGTGCACACAGGAGCCCTCATGGGTAACACTGAGGCACAAGAACACAGCAGACTATGTGTGACCATGAGCCATTGTGTGATACTTCCATGGCAAGGCACTAAATATACCCCCCTCTCTCTTTTATGCACGTGCGTGCACGCACGCGCACACACACAAGATATGGTGGTCATCTGGGCCTGCTCAGGAGCACAGTGGACAAAGAGCTCTACAGAGGACAGGCCTAGCTCTGGCTTTTGCCCTTGCACCAATTACTTAACCTTTCTGAACCGTCTAATATGAGCGCACGCATGTGCACACACACACACACACACACACACACACACACACACACGGGAGGTACTCAGTAAGTTTACTGCTACCCCTCCTTCCTGATAGCCTCTTCCCAGGTGAGAAGCCAGGAAGGTGTTCCTCCCCTTCCTTCCCCTCCAATGTCTCCGCTGTAGCTCCAGCACCTTACAGGACTCTCAGATACATCCTTCTGGGCTTGGCAGGAAGCAGGTGGGTGCCCAGCTGGGATCACTTGCAGCTGTATAACATGGAGAAGGTTAGCAGTAGGAAGAGCTATCCCTGGCCTCCGGGAGGGGGGGGGAGGAGAGAGGTTTGTGGCCTGAACACCACCTCTCTAGCCTGGAGGAGTGGAGATGGGAGGCAGGAGCAGGTGAGCCGCCAGCAGCTCAGGCTCGGGCCTCTTCAGAGATAAAAGCCAAAGGGCAGGGAATGCTGAGCGTGCAGATTCTCCAGATCCAGCCTGCCCTGGCAAGGGGACAAATCACCAGCTCTCCCCACTGCTGTAGGCTCTGAGTTGCACAGCAGGGGCTCCCAGATAGGTGAGGAGAAACAGAAAGGCATGGGAAGACCTCCTTGTTCTCCAGTTCTCAGAACTTGGCACCAGAGCTATCTCTTTGATGATCATCCTACTGTGGTCCAGGCGACCGAGCAGAGAGTTAGCTGAGCCTGCCGGGAGCACCCCATGCTGTAAATGTCCTGAGGTGGGCTGGCCGAGCCACTGTGGAGACCACCTGTCCTTGATGAGAGGCAGGGAGGTGGGAGGCCATGAAATCCAAGCTCCTTCCAATCCATGTCCAGATCTAAAGGCTGGGATTGGTGGACAAGAGGTGCCAATCAAGAAGAACCTCTCTGAACAGAGGGGTCATCCCTCTGCTCCCCCCGGAAGCCTCCCCTTTCTTCCAGAGCTTTTCTTTAGAGCCACCGTAAGTCCCTTCCGATCCAGGGTGACAATAATAGACACAGCCAGGTGCTTCCCCACCTGCGGCAAAGCCCTCGCTTGCCTAGACGTTGCGGGTCACTGGCTGCCTGCGTCAGGCTGTGGCACCTGCATTCCAGGTGTCCCGCTCCTCTCCAGGCTTCAGCCAGGTCTTCCAGCGCAGAGGTGTGAGCACAAGTGTGCGCTGTGGCAAGGTGTGCACGCCAGAGTGCCTGTGTGCACTGCTTTGCCTCTCTGGATGAGTGTGTGCCTCTGAGCACATGACATCATGCAGCTGTGTCCGTGTTCTGTGCGTGAGGGTGAAGAATCACAGGAGATCAGTGTCCCCAGGGAGCCTGGAGCCATTCCAGTCCCCTCCACAGGAGCAAATTTGTGCGACGGTGTGCATCTGTGCAACAGCGAAGATGGACACAGCGCAAGAACCATTGCTCATCTACCCAGAGACCAGTTCACTATCAGGCCAGGCGCCAACACACAAGGTCCAGCAGCTCCATGAAGGAGGAGAGGGGATGACCCGGGCGGTAGTGTCCAGGCTGGACTTAGAATTCTATGCAATACCCTCAGGCACTGTAACCCCACACTGTGACCTGGGGAGGTTATGCATGAGGCTCGGGGAGGGGACAGGTGTAGGGGCACATGGACTTTGGGTGTGGGCAAGCTAAATATGGGTTAGATGCCCTGGGGTGGTGGGCTCGAAGAACAGCAGAAGGCGGGTGTGTGGACTGGAACCTGAGGGCACCGTCCCCATAGTCCATGGGAAAGGGGAGGAGGGGCTATGGGAGTCGGTACATGTGAGAGAGGCTGTGTGAAGTGCAGAGACTTTTTCCTTGTTTCTTTCTCTTCTGACTTCAACCAGGAACAGATGTGCGAGGGGGCTGACGAATTGGAAACATCTGTAACAACTGTCCGAGCTGAAGTGTAATAAATAGGCCTTTCATCACATTCCCTGTGAGGGGGTCGCTGGGGACAGGCTCAGGGGAGTACTGAGAGGGTTTGGCGGTGGATAGTGGCCTGAGGATGGGTGAGTGGAAAGACAGACAGACTGGCCTCTAGAGGGAGGAAGACAGAGTGGTTCCTGGCTTCTCCCAGCAGACACAGGCCTCAGTTTTCCTTTCTGTGCAGTGGGCTTGGCATTCATCCTAGGTCTGAAGCTGAACACCCAAGGAAGAGGCAGCTTTTCACCTGACATAGGCTGATGGTTCGCCAGCCCATGGGACTCAGAATAAACCATGCCCCTGCCCCTTGGCCATGCCTCCTCCTGGTCTCCAAAGGCCTTACTTAGCTCCTGGAGTTTACACGCATCAGGTTCTCGGAAGATAGGCAAGCTGTCCTTGCAGTTAGGATGCTGGGTAGGTAGGAGCTGGCAGGGACCTGGAGAGCTGACTTCACCAGTGTGGACATGGGTGTGCTGGGAGTTTGCCCCAACACTTCATCTCTGCCTAACCCAGACCCACAGTAGCTCCCAACACATAAACCAAAGAACTCCCTGGGGAGTGGGCATCCAGAGAACTGGAACACAGGAGCCCCAGGAAGGAGGGGATGTGGAGCAGAGAACCCAGGGAGCTGGGGCTTCCATGCCAAGCTCTCCCTAGACTAGATGTGAGAGCCCCGCCTCCACAAGGCTCAGGAGGGCCAAGGGTCTTTGATAAATTTGGGGTGCAGAGATCTTTACCTTCTAGAATACAAGAGCTTTACCTCAAAGGGTTGGAGTTTGATGGTCTTCCCCAGCCTGCTGGCTTTGCCTGGGTCTTTAATGCCCCTGAAGCCTGAGAAGGGACAAAGTTTTCTGTTTGCCACTGACCGATAGCTATGTGACCTGGGTCTCCTAAGTAAGTTGCTGTAGTTTAGCAGCTCTGAGAAACGGGTGTAGGTTAACCCTGCCTCCCAACATTGCTTCAAAGATGCCGTGTTTGTGTGTGCATGCGTGTGTGCGTGAACAGCTGTCAGTAAAGCACCCGCCATGCAAGCATGCAGACCTGGGTCTGTCTTCCAGAACCCATATAAAAGCTAGGGTCAGGAGCCCAGGTCTATAACCACGGTGCTGGGAGGGTAGAGACGGAGGATCCTTGGAAGCTGATGGCCAGCTAGTCTAGCTGAAATGGCAGTCAGCGCCAGGGTCAGTGAGAGACCCTGGTGCAAAAAATAAGAACTAGTAACTGAGGAAGATAATCAGTGTCAGCCTCCGCGTGCACATTCACTTACACATACATTCACATGCACGTGTACACACTCACACCCATGCACACACAGCAATGCCATGCCTCGGAGGGAATTCAAGTTGAACTATAGAGACTACTAAGTAACCAAGACTGGATGCTACAGATGTAGCCGAGACCTCTGTCAGCCTTACCCGGGCCTGAGCCTGAGTCCAACACAGGGACCACCACCCCCCCCCCCCAGGCCTCTGTACTTGCTGTCCCTCTGTCTGGAATGTTCCCCTTCCCCATCCTCACCTGGCTGCTCCGGCACACCCTCAGGCCCTTCCCTAAGCCACTGCCCAGGCTGGGATCCCCTGCTTGTGCTTCCTTAAACACCGCAAACCCTACCTTTCCCCCTTATAAAGGTCATCATTCGCTTTGGTGGCCACCCCATCACAGATAACACCTGCTCCATTGGAGGCTTCCAAGACTCTGAACTCATTGAGGGCAGACCCATCTTCCTCTTCTCTGGCTATGACTGCCACACCTGTGTGTGTGTCTGGTGTGGGCCTCTTACTCTTTTAAGCTCACATGTGGCATTTGTTTGTGCAAGGTGTGTTCTGTGAGCTTTACACTTCATAACTCAGTCAGCCCTAACCACCATTCAAGGAGGAGCCTGTCCGCCATATTTGAAGAAAGATAAACAATGGCGCGGTGGATGGATGGATGACTGACTCTCACTGCCTAGGGGAGGTGATGACAGGTCTTTGTAACTACAGAGACAAGCTGCTCCTCAGCTGCCTTGGGAGCCGGGAGAGAGCTCTTCCCTGGAAGGAATGAAGGACAGGTTAATGGGGCCCTTGGAACCTAAAGACAGGCCTCAGACTCCTGTAAAGATGGGGCCTCTTCTCTTCACTTCCAGTTGACGCCTCTGCACCACGGGTTCCAGATCAGAGCCTCAGGCCCAAGCCTTGCTCCGGCCTCCAGTCCCTTGATTCCTCTCTTCTGTCCTTCAGATTCCAGGACAGGCCCCATGCAAATGCCACTTCTAGCCTAGAGGCTCAGCTCAACCTTTTTGGGGTTTCTTTGGACCCCTCTTTCTGCTGAGGGCACCATGGGGACAAAAGCACTTGGGCCCCTTGCCCCGCCTTCTTTTGTTTAAGCAAACAAACAGACCAAATGTTTCCAGCTTGGACGGGATGAGGTGTCCTCCCTAATCCAAACCAATGTGTCTCTTTGGCAGAGCCCCCAGTGGCTCTCCTGACTCTCTCTCTCTCCATAGGCCAGCTCGTTCACAGCCTCAGGCTCCAGCTCTGGCACTTCGGTGTCACCAGCGGTGATGCCCAGAGAGCAGAGCCACAAGGTTCACCTGACGGAGCCTGATGGTGTGGGGGTTTTTATGTAGACTAGAGAACAGGTCTGACTCCCTCTGTCCCGGGTGATGGGCAATGTCACAGCAGCTGGCGGGCGAGGAGGATGACGCCAGCAGGATGGGATGGGACAGAACCTTTAAGGTCCTTTTTTTAGGGAGTGGACTCCAAGGTTCTCTACATGTGACCCCTGCTCTGGAATGAGAGCAGCCCAAAGACTGTCTGCAGCATCGTGGCTGGTCACACAGACAGGTATCCGTGTGTATGAATCCACAGACTGACTTGCGGAGGGTGGCTGTGCCTGGTATCTGTGGATGTGTGCTCCTCAGGAGTACAGACATCTGCGGGTCTGGGGGACTTTGTTTGCTTAGAGACAAGGTATCCTGTAAGCCAGGCTGGCCTTGCATTACCGTTCCTCCTTACTCCACAGATCCTGAGTGCAGGGATTGCAGGCTTGTACCAGCGCACCCAGATGTGTGTGTGTGTGTGTGTGAGAGAGAGAGAGAGAAAGAGAGAGAGAGAGAGAGAGAGAGAGAGAGAGAGAGAGAGAGAGAGAGAGAGAGAGAGAAACTGATGCAAGGGGCTCACGTGGCTTTCTGTGTGCCCACAGGGCTATGGCAGGCATACTTGTGGGAAGTAGGAAGTGATGGGGAGCTCTGGAGACCTGACATTCACACCCTGACCAGCCTAGGCTGCCTCTGGCTCACGGGGACCTGGCTGACTCTCAGAGAGGATCTGAGAAGGCGGCATCCCAGCAGGGCTCTTCGCAGTCACCCAGACAGACCCACTGGGTGGGGAGGAAACTGGAGCTTTCCGAGGCTCCTGTGGACCTAACTCAGTTACATGCTCATTATGTAGTTTTTTCTGCCGGGAGCCTGTGGCTGCTGGCTTGGGCGGGGTGCAGCATGTGCCCCTCAGTGCCTGTGATTTTCTCCTATTGGGTGTGCCCCATCCCAAGGCCCTCCAACCCCCAGGAGCCTCAGTGTGAGCAAAGACTCACCCTGCAGAGGCACCCAAGGGGGTCTAAAGAATAGATAGCTGATCTGTCCCAGGAAGCAGGTAAAGACAGCAGGGCCTGGGGCACTCCGCCCTGCCCTTTCCTCTGCTGAGCGCTCTCTGGAAGCCTGCTAACTAAAGCTCCATTCCAAGCTGGCAGTGAGTGAGAGCTGGGGGCACAGCTGCCTGCAGTGTGCCAAGAGCCACCCTGGGGAGGGGCTGACTGGTCTCCCCGCAGTGTGAGATGCGCAGTTACTCACACCCCCCACCCCAACTTCACAATTAGACTTGTGGTTTGCAAAATCCAACGCCAGCTTAATGAGAAGCATATTGTCTCCCAGGAGAAGCTGGAGGGGAGCAGAGGGCACCACGCCTCCCTAGGGAGGGCCTCTGAGCCCACTGGAGCCTGGGGAAGAAGGCCAGCGGCCCCTCTGCCCACCCCACCCCCAGCCTCCCAGCTCCCTTCCCTACAACAGGGTCCCCAGGCTTTGCCTTCCCTCCTGGGGCGGGCGGGGGGGGGTCATTTGGGAGCCAGATGTGGAACTCCAGCCTCTGGAAGGGAGGGGAGCTGAGGGAGAAAGAGGAAGAGTGGCCTTTAGAATCCAACAGATGGGGACAACGCAGGAATGTGGGCTCTGCCATTTGCATATGAACCTTGTGATCTTGGGCCTTCGTGGCATCATCCACATACCCTAAGGTTCCCAGAGAAGTATAGTAGGGCCCTCATGCCAGCCCTGTACATAGTAAGAACTCCACCTGAGGAGGCTCTGTGGAATGTCACGAAAAGAGAAAACACTGGAGTTCCTGAGCTAATGTCAAGGTGGGACAGCAGATGCAGCCAGCATTTTCCTATAGCCCCGGCCAGAGGTGGTGTTGGGAGAAGGAAGTCTATGAGACTCTCAGTTTTCCCCTCATGCTCCCGAAAATTCAGGACAAGCCATTGTAAAAAATCACACCCTTCTCTCCTCCTGGAGAACAGTGGGGAAGCTGGGAAGCTGCAGGGCTGAGACCAAGGTACGGACTTCCCTCCTGAGCTACACTCACTGGGTGTGAGCTCCACCAGCCGGTCCTCTTGCATGCCCTTCTCTGCAGGATCCTCGGGGCAGAAAATGATGCTGCCCACTGCACAGTTGTGGTGTGAGCAGCCTGTGGCTGCAAAATACTATGCCAGGCATGTGTATGCCCACAAAGGCATTCTCTCTCCTAAATCTATTTAAGATGATCTGATACTCACTGATCTTTTCACTTTGCCTTGTATTTAATCCTTTTATTGTCTTCCTCAATTTGAGGAACCCGAACTCAGGGCCTTGCACGTGCTAGGCAAGAGCGACACCACTGAGCCACGCCTCCATCCCCTTCCTTAAACCTTTGAGCACCCCGAGAACCCAGAGAGCCCCCGGTTGGTAAGCAGCCTCACATGGTGCATCAATTGGAGTAACACTACGGTGCCAAGGGCTGAGGCTTGCTGACATTCCAGACATCACGCCTGGGGAGAGAAGCCAGACCTACAGTAGGTGGGCGCTACCTGGGATCACAGTAGGAGTGGGGACCGATTGGCAAAGGATGAAAGACATATTTTGGCACCAACAGGGATGTTTCAAAGCATACCATGACAATGGTTGTGTGCCTGTGAACTCACTGAAAACCTCTGACTCATGGAGATCCATAGGCTTCATGAGTGATTTTTTTTTTTTTTTAAAAAAAGCTATTCAAGTCAGGCATGATAGTGCACATCTTTAATCTCAGCACTCTCGAGGCAGAGGCAGAGGGATCTCAGTGAATTTGATGACTGCTTTGTCTACATAGTGTTTCCGGACAGCTAGATTACACAGTGAGACCCTGACTCAAAAAGTGTGTGTGTTGAGGGGGTGCTGGAGAATTGGTTTGGCAGTTAAGAGTACTTGTTGCTTTTTCTGAGGAGCTAGGTTTGTTTTCATCATCCACACGGTGACCCGCAGGCATCCAGAACTTCAACTCTAGAGGATCTGATGCCCTCTTTTGGCCTCTGTGGGTGCCAGCTACGCATGTGGTGCATAGACAAACATGCAGGCAAAACACTCAGACACATCAGATAGAAATCTTTTTTTAAAAAGCTATTCAAAATAAAAACCAATAAAATGAAAACTAAGGCAGCCTATAATATCCCTTTTGCCCTGAAAAAAATCCCAGCAATTTTGGTGCCAGGTTGGTTTGCCTCTAAAGCTCACACTCAAATTCTTCAAGGTGAAATATAAAAATAGGTTCATAGAAAGCTGGGCAGTGGTCGCTCATACCTTTAATCCCAGTGCTTGGGAGGCACAGGCAAGCAGATCTCTTAGTTTGAGGCCAGCCTGGTCTACAGAGTGAGCTTTAGGACAGCCAGGATTATACAGAGAAACCCTGACATGATAAACAAACAAAATAAATAAATAAAAGTAAAAAAAATAGGTTGATTAAGACATAGTAAGTCCCAGAGCTACATAGTAAGACCCTGTCTCAAAATAAATAGTTTGAGGGCACCCTGGTCAACATAGTGAGTTCTAGGACAGCCAGACCCACATAATAGAGATTCCCATCTCAAAAATAACTAAACTGATGGAATTCAGGTGACCTGGAGCTGCAACAGGTAAGACCTGGGTAGTAATACCATGTTAAGATGTGTATTGCCCAGCCAGGCAGTAGTGGCACACACTGTTAATCCCAGCTTTCGGGAGGCAGAGGCAGGCAGATCTCTGTGAGTTTAAGGCCAGTCTGGTGTACAGAGGGAGTTCCAGGACAGCCAGGACTGTTACACAGAGAAACCCTGTCTCAAAAAACCAACCAAACAAAAAGATGTGTATCACCCACGGCCTCAGAGCCATGCTAGGGTAGCCCATTTTCTCTTCCTCTGTTCTCTCTCTCTCTTTCCCTCACTCGCTCTATTTTTTGAGACAGAGTCTTACTTTGTAATCCAATCTGGCCTGGAACTCAAGGTGGTCCTCCTGTCTCAGCATCTCGAGTGCTGAGATTACAGGCATAACCCACCATCATGCCCACCTTTAAAGGTAAGAAACGACAGTAGAGACATCCACAGAAGTGGTCTCTCTGTGGCTGGTCGGTTTTATTATTTGCATTTCCCTGTTCAGTTGTTAAGAACTGGTCCACAAAAGCGAGGTGGTGAGCACGGAAGAGGGGAGCTGGACCTTAGAAATAGTTATCCCACGAGACAGAGCCCTAACACCTTCTCCAGCCCCTACTCACGGGCAAGGGGGCATCACCAGGGACCCAAATTCTCTTGCCCATCATGTTTCCTGTCTCTCTGTGCCTGCCTGACTCTTATCTGTATAATATGGAGATGTTTTACACGCAGCATAAACAAATCTTCAGCATCCATTCTGTTTCAACATTGCACCCAGCATCAGTCCCACGTCACTACCTACTGTGCTTCACGGTGGTACCACGAGAGAATAAGACAATTCTATTTAGTAGGTAACTGATGCTCACACTGATGATGTGGGATGCCCAAGGCCATACTCCTTACCAGGTATGGCTTTCAAGGCAAGTTTCAAAACCCCAGCTCTATCCTGAGGCCCTCCGGTTCCTTCATGTTTCCATATCTGCCTCCTCAGCCTCCTTCTTCCCAGCTCCCTCTTCTGTCTTTCTTTGTATCTTTGCTTGCCTGTCTCTCTCCCTTGGTCTCTCTCCCTGTGTGTCTCTGTCTCTCTCATTTATTTTTAATAACCACAATAATGAGAAAAGCTCCTTCCAGACCCTCCTGGGGAGGGAGACAAAAGGAGGGGAGCTCAGGGACAAGGGGGTGGGATAACCTCCCCTCTAGCTCCTGAGAAATTTAATAAAGGGCCTGAGAAAGTGCTGGGCTCCAAGGCCGGCCAGTGCCCTGGGAAAGGGGGCAGCCCCCTCCCCCACCACAGACAGGGCTCTGTGTGGGCCCTAAGGTCAGGGGAGGGAATGTCTCGGTGTTGGGCCCCCCTTCTCCAGCTTCCAGCCTTTATCTCTCCCCTCCCTGCTGGTGGGAGCAATTCCCCTGGCTAATCCGCCCCTGAATATGGGCCCTGCAAACCCCTCCCCTTACCCAAACCTGAGGCTTTCCCAGGAGAGCAACTCAAGGGGAGAATCAATCACAGGGCTGCAGCCTCTGGACTCACAAGAGGTCAGGCAGTGCTGCCCCCTGCCTGGCTGTGTCCAAGACAGTCCCCCAGGAGGCCATTCATGGAGAAGGCTAGGCCCCAACAACCCCCATCCCAGCCCTCAAAGCACCTGTTGCTGAGGTGCTCCGTTGATCCCTAGCATAAGAGAACCCCAGATCCTATACAGAGCTTGACTGATCCCGACACTGGCCCTTGAAGGCCAGCATTAGCCTTCAAGATGGAGACTACAGGTCACACAGCCTCTCTAGATAGTCTTCAGTTTCAGCTTCCAAAGGAGGCTCCTCAGAGAGTGAGGTAGGTCGGAGTGGAAGACTGCTCTGGTCCAACCCCCTCATGTGACTTTTGGGGAAACCAAGAAGAAGAGTCACTAGTGAGAGATGGGGCCCCCCTGGGGTCAGGGCAAAGGGAGTCCAGCTACTATAGAATAGCTGGTTTGGAACTGAGGCAGAAGCAGCAGGTTGGGAAACAGGCTTCTGACTCATTATTATAGATAGAGCCTCAAGGCCAAGTCTACCTACTGTGCAGGTAGTCAAGACAGGCTCCCAACCCGGGAATGTGTTCCGGGCTCCTGTCTGCCCAGGGAGGCTGTGGGCCCCAAGGCAGCCTGGGTACAGTCATCCATTACTTTCAGCTGTCTGGAAACTCTATGCTGACAAAGCCCACAGCTCTCCCACCTGTTGAGGAGCAGGAGGCGGGCCTCAGAGCTGGGTCCAGGACCGAGCATGCACGTACAGGCTCTGGAGCCCTTGGTGCTGAGTTCCAGGGATTAAGGGAGAGTAATTATAACAACTCATTGTTTGCAGAGCTTACCACATGCCAAATTCCGTGCTAATGTATTATCCGCTAAGCTCTTGGAACGATAGGATGTGCTTCCTATACTCTAAAAGATACGGCACCCAGAAGCCCAGAGAAGTTAGGCCGGTTGTCTGAGGTCACACAGACAATCTAAGATGGCACAGTTTAGTGGCACTGGATGGAGTGTCACTGGTCCCAAGATTTGTGGAGAAACTCACAGACAAGATAAATAAATGAAGGCAGGTTGAGGTCTTGGAAGAAAAATGGGAGCTAGGGACCAAGGGTGTCAGCCATGACCTGAGATGAGATTTAACACTCCTTCATGAGAAATGGGAATGCAGAGGGGGGCCCCAAAGGGTGACCTCACAGGCAGGCTGACTGACCCCAGCATGGCCAAGGCTCTGCTCTACTCCCTAACACAGAGGCCTATCTACCTGCCCACCCAAGTCAGTGCTGCATTTTGAGCAACTAGAGACGCACGCCCCCCTCTCTGCACACCTGGGTCCACCCTTCTTTGGGCCCCTAGAGCTACAGGCAGAAGAAAAAAGAGGGGACCAAAAAGATGCAAAAGGAAGGCAAATGCCTTCTCAGCTTTCTACCACCATCTTTGCCGATGCCAGGGCCAGCACTGGGCACTGCCATACTCTACAGCCAAACAACCCTAGAGTCAATGGGCTGACATCTAGGACCTTCTCAGACAGCGGTGACTAAGCGAAGAGGAAGGAGTTGTCACTCCACTCGAGGGGAGGCAGGCCCGCCACTTCTGGCTGTAAAACAGCACGGTGGAGGAAGGCCTAGTTAGCTACTTCCTTTTCCAGATCTGCAGGAGAGATGGATACAGCGACCAGCAAAGTGAGGCCCCCACTCCTCATCTGACTGGCAAGATCCTCTGTGCCTTTTCTTGTTCCTATAGATTACTTCAAATCTCTAAACTCATCAAGAATGATCATGTCCATTAGTATTGTTATTGCATTATTGCTGTTATTAACAGCACCCATGGCCCAGCATGGCAAAGGATTTTGCCTGAAGACACGCAGCCAGACAGAAGCAGCCCAAAGAAAGGCACTTTCCCCAGCTTCTTGTTCAGCACACGGAGACCCCCCAGATCCTGCCCCAGTTGGCAAACGCCGGGATCTGAGCTGGTTCTAAGCCCCCCTCCCACCAGTGAGCAGCTGCAAAGGGAAAAGCCACTCTTGCCTTGGGTGCAGCCCAGCCCTGTGGTGGCAAGAGGGGGCTCCTCGGGACACGTGTTTCCACTTTCATAGAGCTGAGCACTAATAGCAGAAAAACCTGTGAGGCTGCTAATGGGATAATGGAGAAAGTATTTATTTATTTTTCAAAGGCGGCCTGTGAGGATCTGGGGGAGGCTGGAGGTCAGCTTGCTGTTAGCAGGGATTAGGTACCAGAGTGGAATGAGAGGGTTTCCGGAGCAGAGGCTGGAGGCCAGGCTGGTCGGGTCTGGAACCCCCCCCCCCACACACACACACATTTGTTCCCCCATAGAGAAAGCCAGGCTGGGCTTGGAGATTTGCGTCACCTTCAGGTAGGGGACTCCTTCTTGAAGCATCTATCCACATTGGCCTCTGGCTCTCTGAGCACAAGCTGCCATTGCCCTCCAGGCAATCTCCCTCCTATGCTTCTAGAGACGCCATTCCTGGGCAAGGTGTTCTGGGACTGCCCACTGTGATCTCTGCTTCTGTCCCCCGTATTCTATCCAGGTGACGGCAATGCTCTTAGATTTCCTAGTTCAAGGCCACTTGGGAGCCCTTGTTGGTCGAGGACAAGAAGTTCCTTAGAGGCCATGTGGCCTGGCTTCTGGGCTGTGTTTATATGGGGGGGGAGGGCAGGAGGACTGCTCAGAGGGAAGCAGAGCAGGTAGGGGACCCCAGGTCCGTCACTCCAGAGTAGCTCAGCTTTCTTTTTAGGGAAGGGAGCTTATATGTTCCTTTAACCTCAGATTTCCCTCCAAAATACATGGTATAAAATAAGTAATAAGTTAATAAATAATAATGATGATAAAATAGTGAGGGAAGGGGTGTAGATCTGTTGGCAGACTGCTTGCCTACCAGGAAACACTGGGGTTGATTTCCCAGCACCATCTAAACTGGGTGCAATGGTGCATGCTTGTAATCCCAGTTCTCAGGAGGTAGAGGCAGAAAGATCAGGAGTTCAAGGCTGACCTTATCTACATGATTTTGGCTGCACTACACGCCTCAAACAACCATGCTACTAAGCATTAAAATCCCCAGTTCTTTCTTCCTCTACGAAGGTGACCTAACTCAGGATTCAGAGGGGACTTTTCTGGTCACATGACACCAGCTAGAGTTTGACTTCAGACTTCTGTCACCTTCAGAGCAACCAGAGGGACCACAGTGCCTCTCGAAGGGGTCGAGAGGTAAAAAGAAGGGTTTGGATTGGTGTCCTCTGGTCACTTGGGAGGTGTTTTGTCTCTTTGGAACCAGTATGAGAGCCACATGGAAGAGATAAATGGCACTAGATTGGGGTGGGGGAGCGGGGACAGCCCTGCTTTCTGCCCTGCCCAGGGGCCAGTCCTAGCCCACATTCCAGGATCTAATCTATCCAAGCTGGCCAGCATCTCCTCGCATAGCCAGGAAGGTGATGATTCAATGACACCCCCTCCCCATGCTTCTTCTACTATGCCCAGCCGATATGCCAGGATCCTGGATGTCTTGCACCTGCACCTGGCAGCTGCCACGCTGGGGAGGCCTGGCTGCCTGTGGCTGGAGGACTCCATGATTCAGGTCAGATGCAAGTCTGCCTTGCCAAGTCGGGCTCACCACAACGACATTCCATTTCCTGAGGAACATGAGCCTGACATTCATCAGTTCCGTTCCCACCTCCCCTATGCACTCCCCTGTTCTGGTCACTCGAGCAGTCTTTTCCTTGGGGAGTTTATCTGCCTGCCTCTGGGATGCCTGTCCTCACTCCTTGGATCTTGCCCCACGCCCAACTTCCATAAACTGACTCCAAAGCCAGCTACCCCCATGCCCCAACCCACAAACACAAACCTCTTGGTTCCATTGTTTGAACCATGTAGGGATAAGTCCCACCCCTTAGGGGGCGTGTTCGCCTCAGGCTAAAGTTCTCCTATAAAATTGGTGAGCGTGCTCCCAGCGCTCTCTTCTGCTTTCCTGGTCTCCGCGCGAACAGTGGTTCTGTAAGTCTATTCCTCCATTAAAGCTGTCTATATTTTGACAATCTGTCTGCATTCGCTTACGCCGTTACATTTTGGCGTCCAACGTCGGGCTATTTTGCCCCCGACTCAAGCGCGTAGCCTGCTAGCTAACACAGCACGCTCCCGGGTGTCATTTTCTTAGTTTATGACTCGGGCCCCAGGGCTGAGTCCCAGATACACTCTGCCTTCAGGCCCATAATATCCAGAGAGGCAGGCAGATCTCTGTGAGTTCAAGGCCGGCCAGGCGGTGGTGGCAGACGCCTTTAATCCCAGCACTCCGGAGGCAGAGGCAAGCGGATCTCTGTGAGTTCAAGGCCGGCCAGGCTGTGGTGGCACACGCCTTTAATCCCAGCACTCGGGAGGCAGAGACAAGCGGATCTCTGTGAGTTCGAGGCCAACCTGGTCTACAAGAGCTAGTTCCAAGACAGGCTCCAAAACCACAGAGACCACCACCGGCAGGAACCAGTCGTTGCAGGTAAGAGAAAAAATTTTCTTTTATAATTAAAATGTCTGAACACGTTACCATTCAAGAATTTAACAGTTTTTTTAATTGTACCATGTGGGAGATTTTACAAGAGGTGTCTATCACCCCACCTCTATGGATCTTTCTGGGATTCGTAGTTTTCCTTGGCACTATATGGTTTGATAATAGAAATATGATAAAGTCTTTACGAGCAGAGGTTGCACGCTTAAAAACAATTGAGAATGACAACAATCTTCTCAAGAATCAGTTTGAAGTTCTCCAGGAGGAGAACAGATCTTTGTTTAACATGACTCGATCAACTGAGGAAAATTTAAAAAAGGTACAGACTGATATTAAGGAGAAATTCATTACTATGGAAGAGGGAACAGCTGATTTGGATCGTAAGCTCCAGTCCCTTTCTGTAGGAACTGAAACATTACAGGCTGATATTAAGGAGAAATTCATTACTATGGAAGAGGGAACAGCTGATTTGGATCGTAAGCTCCAGTCCCTTTCTGTAGGAACTGAAACATTAGTGGCTGATATTAAGGAGAAACTCATTACTATGGAAGAGGGAACAGCTGATTTGGGTTGTAAGCTTCAGTCCCTTTCTGTAGGAACTGAAATAGTAACTGAGAGAATCAAAACTGCTGAATGTGACTATCGGATTTTGTCTAAAGCTTATGACAGATTGGCAGAAAGATTGTCAATACAAGAAGGCACGGTTTATGCCATAAAAATTATGTCCAAAGATGAGAACTTATCTCTAATGGACAAACTTCATACTTTAGAATCCTCAATGAAGGCTTTGGAACATAATTCTGGACAGGAGATACAGACATTGCAGAAGGCAATGGTGAATAGAATTGAAAAGATTGAGGAATTTCTAAATTCTGATGAAGAAGAACAAACGGTAGAAAGGCAAATTTTAACTACATCTGTGGGTAAATCCCTCCGGGACAATTTCCACAAATCTCTACCTACAGCTCTACCTGCCTTTCCAGTAATAACAACAGAGAAGGTGATTGGTTCCAGAAACCCTAGGGTCATTAAGGAAGATACATGGGAGCATGTCCGTATGAATGATCTCAAAGAAATTAAACAGGCTGTCATGACTTTCGGGATGCATTCCTCTTTTGTTAAAGAGATGCTAAAGTCTTGGGCATCCACAAGCAGAGCTACGCCATTGGACTGGCTCCAGCTGAGCTCTGCAGTCCTTGAGAGTGGGCCGCACTTAAAATGGAAATGCTTGTTCAGGCAAGAGGCTAGACTTTTAGAACAGCAAGAAAAGGCGAAGGGAAGTGACATCTCCCTAGATAAAATTCTAGGTGAAGGACGCTTTTCTGACCCTCAGGAACAAGCTAATTTGGACGAAAACACACTCTCCATATGCACTACAGCAGCCTTAAGGGCTTGGGACAGGGTACAAGACCCAGGACAGAGAATGGAATCATTTGTCACAATTAAACAAGGTCTGAGAGAACCTTTTAGTGATTTTTTACAAAGACTTACTAAGGCTGTGCAAATAGGGATACCTGACCCTGACGCAAGACGTATAATGATTGAGTCTTTGGCTTATGAAAATGCAAATGTGGAATGCAAAAAGATTTTGGGGCCTTTAAGGTTCAGATCAGCACCCTTGGAAGAATGGGTCTTGCATACACTGGATGTTGATACATTTGATTATGGCACTGAAGCATGGGTAGAAGAAGCAATTTCCAATGGTAAAAGGAGACACCAGAATACCAAATGTTTTAATTGTGGCAAAATGGGTCATATGAAAAGGAATTGTAAACAACGGATCTTCAGAAATAATAATAATGCATCTTCTAGAAATAACAGAAATAGGAGGACTCAGCCTTCAGGTTTATGTAGAAGATGTGGAAAAGGTAGACATTGGACGAATGAATGCAGGTCTACAAGAGATAGACAAGGCAACCTGATACAGACGG
The DNA here is from genome assembly GCF_014885135.2 of Alexandromys fortis. NCBI lineage: Eukaryota > Metazoa > Chordata > Mammalia > Rodentia > Cricetidae > Alexandromys > Alexandromys fortis. Next base: position 16,384,684 of record NW_026067894.1, read on the forward strand.
GAAACGTGAGAGGGGGGGCCTCACAGGCCCCCATGGCAAACATGGTTCAGTCATTTCCAGTTTCTGCAGAGAACGTGCCTCGTCAGGACAATTAGGAAACCTCATGCCTACTGTTACAAACGATAATGAGCAGAAAGATGAGTTACGTGTGTTTTGGCAAACTTCTATAAATGATCAAAGACCTAAGCTGAGAGTGTGTGTAAATGGCATTTTTATTACTGGCCTGCTGGACACAGGTGCTGATGTAAGTATCATTACCCCAGAATCTTGGCATCCGTATTGGCCTCTTCAGAATGTAAATGTTCAGCTCCTGGGAATTGGAACCCTATCTCGAGTAAGACAGAGCACAAGATGGGTTGAATGTATAGGGCCTGAGGGACAAATAGGAAAATTAAGGCCATATGTAGCCAATATTGCAATGAATTTATGGGGTCGTGACCTATTACAACAATGGAATACCCAAATTAACATTCCTGCTACTTCTAGAGCCTATATTTCTGAGAATAATATTAAAAGATATTACAAACGGAGAAAACCGGCCATTCGGGCCATACAAGAACAAGTAATTGAAGCCCCTTCAGAGATACCAACAGCCTTGCCTCTAAAATGGTTGACTGAGAAACCAATATGGACAAAGCAATGGCCTCTAGCTGAGGAAAAGTTACAGGCTTTAGAACAGCTGGTACAAGAGCAATTAGATGCTGGACATATAGAAGAATCTACCAGCCCTTGGAATTCTCCTGTATTTGTGGTTAAGAAAAAATCAGGTAAATGGAGAATGGTGACAGATCTCAGAGCTATCAACAAGGTTATTCAACCTATGGGTCCTCTGCAATCTGGAATCCCTTTGCCCTCTTTATTACCAAAAGGATGGCCTCTTATAGTTATTGATTTAAAGGATTGTTTTTTCACCATACCTTTACAAAAAGAAGATAGAGAAAAATTTGCCTTCACGGTGCCTACTTACAACAATTCTCAACCTTCCAAGAGGTACCACTGGGCCGTCCTCCCCCAGGGTATGTTAAATAGCCCCTCCTTGTGCCAATATTTTGTGAACCAACCATTGCAAATAATACGCAAGAAATTTCCCAAATCTATAATATACCACTACATGGACGACATCTTGTTATCCGATTCAAACATGGATACCTTGAACAGACTGTTTGAAGAAATAAAGATACTTTTACCTAAATGGGGATTGCAAATTGCTCCTGAGAAGATACAGAAGGGAGATTCTGTTAATTATTTAGGTTATAAAATAGGTTTGCAAAAAATTAAGACACAAAAGGCACAAATTAGGAGAGATCGCCTACGGACTCTTAATGACTTTCAAAGACTGTTAGGAGACATTTCCAGTCTACGACCAGCTGTTGGGATAACACCTGATCTAATAATTCATTTGAACAAAACCTTGGAAGGTGATAAAGACTTAAACAGTCCCAGAGAATTAACAGCTGAAGCAGAAAAGGAACTGACAATAATTGAGGAAAAATTACAACAGGCACATGTGGACAGGGTGAATCCAGAGCTCGATTGTATTCTCGTCATATTACCATCCAAAATTTCTCCTACAGGAATTTTAATGCAGAGAGATGATATTATCTTGGAATGGATCTTTTTACCACATAAACCAAGTAAAAAACTGAAAACTTATGTGGAAAAAGTCTCTGAGTTAATTATAAAAGGCAAGCTGAGACTTCGTCAACTAGCAGGCATAGACCCAGCAGAAATTATAGTGCCTTTCACTGCTGATGAACTAAAGAAATTATGGGAAGATAATGAAACATGGCAAAGAGCTTGTGCTAATTTTTTGGGAGACATTAATAACAACTATCCAAAAAGCAAGAGGCTTAACTTCATAAAGAGAACTTCTTGGATCCTTCCTCGAATCGTCCGTGATGCTCCAATAACTGGAGCCCGTACATTCTATACTGATGCCAATAAAACAGGGAAGGCAGGTTACAAATCGGAAGACTTGGGTAAGGTGGAACAAAGTCCTTATGATTCTGTCCAGAAGGCAGAATTATATGCCATTCTTATGGTGCTAAGGGATTTTAGAGAACCTATTAATATAGTTACTGATTCACAATACGCAGAAAGAGTTATTTTACATATTGAAACTGCTGAATTTATACCTGATGATACAGAACTAACCTCATTGTTTATCCAGGTTCAAGATTTGATCAGGAACAGGCTTTGCCCTATGTACATAACACACATCCGATCCCATACGGGTCTGCCAGGTCCTCTAGCACAAGGTAATGCAGAAATTGATCAATTATTGATTGGTAGTGTGCTACAAGCCTCTGAATTTCATAAAAAACATCATGTTAATAGCAAAGGTTTGAAGAAAGAGTTTTCTATCACATGGCAACAAGCTAAGGAGATTGTAAAGAAATGCCCTACTTGCTCTTTCTATAACCAAACGCCACTGCCTGCAGGGGCTAATCCAAAGGGCACCCAAAGGAATGAAATCTGGCAGATGGATGTGTTTCACTTTGCAGAATTTGGCAAATTGAAGTATGTTCACCACACCATTGACACTTATTCAGGCTTTCAGTGGGCAACTGCTTTAAGTTCAGAAAAAGCTGATTCAGTAATCACTCATTTATTAGAAGTCATGGCTATCATGGGTATACCTACACAAATAAAGACAGATAATGGTCCTGCTTATGCCTCTAGGAAAATGAAACGGTTTTTTGACTATTACAATATCAAGCATGTTACAGGTATACCATACAATCCTACAGGTCAAGCAGTCATAGAAAGATCAAATCGAACTATAAAGGATATGTTGAATAAACAGAAAGGGGTGGAAAACACCCCCAGAAATAGGTTACATAATGCTTTGTTAACCTTGAATTTTCTTAACGCTAATGAGAAGGGGACAACGGCTGCAGAAAGACATTGGATAATGGAAAAGTCTACTGAACTAAATCAACCAGTTTATTTCAAGGATGTGCTGACCTCACAATGGAAGCCAGGAGATGTGCTGCGTTGGGGAAGGGGTTTTGCTCTTATCTCCACAGGTGAGGAACAATTGTGGATACCGTCAAAATTAATAAAGGTTCGGTATGAAGAAGAAAAGCCATTTGGAAAAGATAAATAACAATTCATTCACAAGGATGGCGAGCATACTGATGGTAAGGAATTCAGGTAGGTTGGGGGCAGGTTTTTTTTTTTTTTTATCTCCACAGGAAAATACTGATCTTCAAAGAATTTAAGGGACCCTGAATATTTAATAACTGATGGATGGAAAATAGTTACGACCCACTAAGACTCAACAGTAACATGAGTAAGTATTGATTATATATATATTTTCTTTTTTCTCTTTGAACGCTTCTTTATAAATATGTAGAGCTGGTTTTGGAGTTGGACTATGGCTCAGTCCCTCTTCAATTCCAAGCCTGTTGATAAGAGATATCTCAGAGTTTCTGTCTCAGATCAGGAGCCATGAAATGGGACAGAATGAGGATAATTATATACTTGATAAACTTTCTTTGCTTTTCCTCATATCTGTGTCTTTCTTTATATGTCAGAATATGTCCTTGTTGTTAATGTTTAAATTTCCCATAACAAGCAACAAATTTCCCTACAGTAATTTTTGAAGTTTCCAGGATGAAGATGGGGCCCCACAACATCAACTCAACCTGGTTTTTATGACGTCATGAATATTTTTTTTCTTTTTCTCTTTTTTACGCGCTAATATGAGACCTGTTTTTTGGTACCAACTGCACAAGACAATTTCGAATGGTGCACATTTTTGACAACACTCTGGCCGGACCTTCTCAAAGTGCTCAGGGACTAGTTATAATTTTCTTAGGTCAAAGGTTAATTTGGGAATTTTACCATCATTTGCTTTCACAGGAGCCCCTAAGGAGAACATCGCCCCCATGTCAGCTTGAAGCAATCTTAGAGGACGACGTCCCCTCTCCCAACAGAGTTTGCCCTCAGGGTTAGGGACATCTTTTAGTGGTTGGTTTGGGGTTGAGGGGATGGGGAGATGTTTTATGGAATTAGGGGTATGTTCAAAAAAAAAAAAGGGGGGGGGATTAACTGGTTTGATGGGATGATTGGTATTTGTGAGTTACTGTTTTTAGAAAATTGTATTGGTACTGTTTTCTGTATATTGACATATTGAATATTGAATGTGAGTGTTCCTACCTCTATTTTTGTATAAGAATATGCTTATATTGTATTGATACATCTACCATATCACAATGTACATTTCTACCTCTGATACTATTTATGTAATAACATTGTTTACATTTGATATGTAATGACATTGTTTACAGATGAAGATCATTGTCTTCATATATTGCACAGTTGTTTATTGTTTTAGTCTTTAAGTTAGATAGATATTGAGAATTATATAGATTAATAGTCATCTAAGTTTGTCATTTGTAATTAGACTAATCAGGTTCTTTAGATATATAGAGATTATACTCAGTATAGATAGATAATCTTCAACCTCTTTGGAGAGCTGTAGAATATGGCCTTTAATATAACTCAGAGTTTCGTGATAGTGAGACACAATTGCTCCTGGCAACACCGCTCTATTCCCGAGAGAACGTTGAGCACCAAAGACACTCCACTGGGAGCTTGTCTTCTTGGCAGAACTGGCCTTTGGGTTAAGAAAAGCCCATACCTCAACCACTGACAAAGATACAGAGCGTGCATCAATGGATACAACAGGACTGTCATATCCTGCCAAGACAGGGTAAGATAGTTTTGAAAAGTTCCTTGCCTTTAATAATGGTATGTCAGTTATGTTAGGCCTTAGCCAAAGTTGGTTGACTCAACATTGCAAACGAGACTTTGGGTGATTGCTCAGGTAGTCAGTTGTCTTTGTCAATTGTTACACATTTGGATCGTTTGTTAAGTAATATTTATTGCCTTCTCGGATCTTTGATGGAGTTGAAGATTATATAATTGTAGTTACTCTCTACATTATTTAGACTCCTTGAGATAGAATGTTTAGCAAAACTTTTGATTCTCAATATTGTTTGTTATATTTATTTGTTATTATTGTATATAGTTGTATTTGGTTTAGTTCTGTCTTATTTAGACAAAAGGGGGAGATGTAGGGATAAGTCCCACCCCTTAGGGGGCGTGTTCGCCTCAGGCTAAAGTTCTCCTATAAAATTGGTGAGCGTGCTCCCAGCGCTCTCTTCTGCTTTCCTGGTCTCCGCGCGAACAGTGGTTCTGTAAGTCTATTCCTCCATTAAAGCTGTCTATATTTTGACAATCTGTCTGCATTCGCTTACGCCGTTACAGAACCATTGTTCAGAAAGTTCTTCCCCATGGGGTGAGGTCCAAGGAGGAGTTAGGGACTTTTTTAGTAGCCCTTTAATAGCCTGGTTATAGGCCCAAAGTCTATGTTTCACCTGTTTGAGACATAAATATAGGGTTCTCTTCTGTGCCCAGTGCCCTATAGGTTCTGTGGGACAGCAGGGAGCCATATAGACCACTGCCTGCCCATTCTAGGTCACTAAAAAGAAAGCCCAACTTTCATGGCCATAAGAAGAATCTCATCAGGCCACGTGACCCAGAACAGAGGGGACTTCTCAGAGAAAGAGGCCTGTCAGCTCACCCTGGAAAAAGCAAGATGGTGACCAAAGAACTGGACTCTGAGGCGCTAGAACAAAAACATCCCCCAGGATTTTTGGCCCATCTATATACACCCAGAAGCTCAACCAGGTGCCATCAACAAGCCTCTGTTGGCATTTTTTCTTTTTTGAGACAGGGTCTCTCTACCACGTCACTCTGGCTGTCCTGGAACTTTCTATGTAGACCAGGCTGGCATTAAAACAGGAATCCACCTGCCTCTGCCTTCCAAGGCTAAGATTAAAGGTGTTCACCACCATGCCTGGCTGTATTTGTTCTTTTTACCCTTCAGGGGTCCACCATCAGCTCCGAAATACATACACAGAAACTTATTTTTACTTATGAATGCCCGGTCTTAGCTTGGCTTGTTTCTAGACAGCTTTTCTAACTTAAATTATCCTGTTTCTCCTGTACTATATTTTGCCTCTGGGCCTTTTACATTTCTTTATTCTATACATCTTTTTTTTTTTTCCTGTCTTACTCAATGGCTGGCTGGGTGGTTGACCCCTGGCATCCTCTTCTCCTCTAACTCCTCCCTCTCTTCCCTAGATTTTGCCTCTTATTTATTCTCTCTGCCTGGCAGCCCCACCTATCCTTTTCCTGCTTAGCTATTGGCCATTCAGCTCTTTATTAGACCAATCAGGTGTTTTCAACAGGCAAAGTAACACAGCTTCACAGAGTTAAACAAATACAACATAAAAGAACCCAACACATCTTTGCATCAAGATTAAACATTAACATTAAACAAATGTTCCACAGCATAAACAAATGAAACACATTTTAAACTAATGTTCCGCAACACTTGGCCATTGGCAAATTTAAAAAAATAAAACAAACAAACAAACAAACAAATAAATAAATAAACAAACAAACGGGTAGGCTAGCTAGGCATGGTGGTACCTGCCTTTCATCCCAGCTACTCCTGGGGCTAAGAAGGAAGATGGCAAATTCAAGGTCAGCCTAAGTAACTTAATTAGACCTTGTCTCAAATTTTTGTTTGAGTTTTTCTTTTGAAGTTGACCGGGTCAATTTAGTGATAGAGCAACTGCTTAGCATGTCCTTAGTTCAATTCCCAGTAACACACACACACGATGATGATGAGCCAGTGAAGAGAAAAAGCCAGCAGGCCACAGGGATGACCGGGAATGTAATAGGTATCCCTAACAGCTCTACATTTTTAGCCTAACTCCCAGCACACAGCAGGGCCTCAGGACCTCAGCATCTCAGAGTAGGAACAGAGAAAAGGAGGACACCTTTGGCTAGCCGGCAGCACGCGGTACTTCACTTAGCCTGCCCCTCGGCCACGTGCGATGGGGACGGCCCTGATCCCATTTGGCAGGAAACTGAAGCAGAGAGAAGCTGCGTTCCTCGCCCAAGGGTGCACGGGAAGGGGTTCCTTCTGTGCACCTGTGCGGCGCCAAGCACAGCTGGGGCCTTCTGTCCCTACGATCGACAGACGCAGAAGCAGGTGCCACGGATCTCTCAGAAGTGAGAAGATCCACCACTCAGAGCGAATGCACTTGCCCGGCCTAGAAGCTGCCCCCTGCACTTTAACTCCTAATACTGTGCTCGCTCTCCCCCACACCCCATCAGCTCCCTGGAACCTTTCCCGGGCTGGGGCTCAGACAGCTGCCCCCCTGGCAAGCCCTGGGAAGGAAGTAGTTCCAGGAGAGCTGGCCCAGCGACTCGGCAGCAGGATTTATGTCCTGTCCAAGGCGGACAGTTTGGCTGCTGTTACGAAAGGCTGAACAGGGCGCAAGGATGGAACTTATTCCCTATAAACGACTTCAAATGTCAGGCAGCACAGCCCGGAGCTCTTTGCGCACGCACCCGGCTGCTGAGGCCAGGCCTCCATAGCGAGCATACCCGCTGACCTCATGGCTACTCCAAATGCCATCAGAGCTTGCAAGGAGACAGAAGGTTCCAGTGAAGAGCTAGAGCAACTGCTCTGCAGGGGACGCAGGGACCCCTCCCGCCTGAGAGATGGCTCAGAGACAGAGGGTGTTGTTCTGATCTGAATAAGAGCCACTCCAGTGCAGATGGAGCAAGAAATTACCTGCAGATGTGCCTAGGCATCACCATTGTGACTCGCAGGGTTGTCACGAAGGCCGGGGAGCCAGGGCCCCTTAGAGAAGGCCTCATTCCGCACAGCGCTCCACACAAACCTCCAGGAAACACAGGCTTATGACAGCCTGGGCCAAAGGGTGATTGGGCCATCAGGGGTCCTCTGGGTACATGCTACTCAGAGGCCAAGTCCTCCAGGACTGTCGTAGAGCCTTCCTTTCTGGGCACATTGTGGGCTGTATAAAACAGCATGCTCTTTAAAGTTGACAGTTACAGCAGTGGTTCACACATTGAAAATAAGGGACCAGATTGGAGAGATGGCTCAGTCGTTAACAGCTCTAGATGTTCTTCCAGAGGACCAGCGTTCTATTCCAGAATCCACATGGTGACTCACAGGCATCTGTAACTCCAGTTCCAGGGGACTAGACACCCTCTTCTGGCCTCTGCTAGCACCAGGCACGAAAGTGGTACCCAGATGTATGTTCAAACAAAACATATAAAATAAAATAAACATGAAAAAGAAAAAGAAGGGACCCTTGCGGTTAGTGAGGAAGGAAGGTATGGATGCTATACGGACGGATGTCAATGGGTGGATTCACTAATTCACTTGCTCTCTGCTCATTAACTATCCACTCCTGTGTCTAAAAGTCGCCAAACTGTTGCTGGCAGAGATGCACAGAGACTCAAACCTGGACCCTGTCCTGAAGAAGTGTACACTAGAGAGAGGAGATGGATGAGCAGGTAGCCAGCTGCCACAGCTGGACAGGCTGTTATACTGGAGTACATGGTAGAAGGGGAAACAGATGAGGGCAATGACCCGGCTTGAGGGGTCATGGAAGACTACACGGAGAAGGCAATGTAGAGACTGATCCATGATCCACGATAGGTGATCAGTCTATAAAGTGCTTGCCTTGTAAGCTTGAGGACCGTGGTTTGATACCCAGAACATACAGAAAAAAAAAAAACACTCTGGGCATGGGGGCATACATTCAGGACAGGGGATACAAAGGGGGATCTTTGGGGCTTGCTGGCCAGCTAGCTTAGCCCATTTGGTGGAGTTCAGACTAGTGAGAAATCCTGTGTCAAAAAAAAAAAAAGAATAAGAAAAAAGAAAACAAAGACAAGGTGGATGGCATTCCAAGAAACAAAACCCAAAGTGGGCCTCTTACTTCCACAGGCGTGTTCACACCCACATACAGATGTGCACACACACCCAGCACAGACAGACACATCCCACACACACTGACCACAACCTCCCTGGATGTTTCACAGGCATCCTGGCAGATGTTCCCTGAGACAAAGGTGTAGGGACAGAAGAGAGACATTTGTGCTTGTCCAGAGAGGACCTGGGACATGTCAGGAGATGAAGTGGCATCGGTGGCCTAGGAGAGACCTGGAGTGCCATGCCAAGGACTTTTTGCAGTCCCAGGGACCTTTGGGAGGCTCCAGAGATAAGAGCACTTTGGGACTCTGGAGTAGAGCCATCTTCTTGGCCAAGAGTTGAGAAGACGGAGACTGGAGCCAAAGCCCAGCCGCTGCCAGACAGCAAGTGTGGAATAAAAGGACACACTGGAGAGGTTTGGAAGTACTGTCCTCTGGGGGACAAGTGTGCTTGGGAGAAGAAACTGCAGGTCAGGCAGGACCAACAGCAATAAGCCTGAGTAGACAGTGAGAGAGAGGCAGCCTGTGTGGGCAAGGAAGGCGACAGCCTACGTAGCACTGGCCATCCAGTGGTCAGTCTGGGCTTCTGGCTGCCTTAAGAAATTTCCAGAGAGTCTTCTCTCCATATGTGTTTCCCCACATGACGGTGGGATGCTCAACTCTCCCATTCTTCCATGTGTATCCTCCCACTCTGAGGAAGACAGCCAAGAACACGGGATGGGGAGGAGAGCTCGTGAGAGGAAACACTACTGAACTTACTATATTTGGTCTTTTCTGCATTCACAATGGAGACTAGAAAAGCCCCAAGCCCAGGCTTCCTGATGGCGCCCCTGTCATCCAGTTGGCCATTTTTGTTTCTCGTAGTCATTCCTCAAGCTTCCATGCTATCCTGGTCTCCCTGAGCAAATGGCCTTGCCTCCAGCCTGCTCTCCCGAGAACTCGCTGTAGCTGTGTGAGCCTTCTCTTCCTCTCTTTCTCTCTTCCTCAGCCAACCTCACCACCTGTACTCTGAGTCTGCGCCACCAACCAGCCTGTCTCCCACCAGAAATCTCCAGCCCCTCTGCCTCCGGAACATGCCCCTGACGTCTCCATCCTGAAGCGCCACTTGCATCTGCTTCGTCTGTCACCTTCCCTTTGCTCTCAGGGACTTTCCGCACTCATCTCTTCCAGTTCTTCATCTCGGTCCACCCTCAGCCCACTGCAGAGCAGCCTGCACCTCCCTGTGGCCATCACACCTGGACTCAAGACCCTCACCTCCTTCCTGTATCCCCCTCCTTCCCTGGATCCCCACTGCCTTCTTCTCTCCTAGGACCTTCCCCTGACTTTGAACCACATCTGAAGCTCAGGCACCCCATCAAGCTCCATGGCTGGTTTTTTTCTATCTGCACAATCTCTCTCCAAGTTCCTCGTCACTCTAGCCCTGACTTCCCTCGTGACCTCCAAACCCACGCATTCAGAAGCCAGCTGGATGTCTTCCAGCTGGGACATGGCCGTGACTCACACTCATGCCATCTCCTCCAACCTACCCTCAAGTTCGTTATCTCCGGTGCTTCTGACCTTGACCATAGATCCAGAGCCATTTTTTTCTACCAGCCCTTCATCTACGGCATCATTGGGTTCCGTGCAGTGGACCCTTAGAGAATCAGAATCGCAATTCTTTACTGTCCCTATCTTGGGTCGTCTCGTCCTATAGGCTGTCCAGCTATGAAATGAGCCTCTCCTTCCCTCTTATCCCCTCTCTAAGCGATTTTAACTCATTACTACTCTTACATGCTCTTGTTATTGTCCAAGTCTTCCTAGGTAGCCCAGGTTAACCTGGGACTCGGGGTCGTCCTGCCTCAGCCTCTCTAGTGCTGAAATTAAAGAGGCGTGCTTGAACAACTGGTCTGTTTCTAGTTTGTTGTTTTTGATTTGGGGTTTGTTGTTTTGTTTTGGTTTTCTGTTTTTTTTTGTTTTTTGTTTTTTGTTTTTGTTGTTGTTGTTTTTGAGACAGGCTTTTGCTGTAGCTTTGGAGTCTGTCCTGGAACTTGCTCTTGTAGACCAGGCTGGTCTTGAACTCACAGAGATCCACCTGACTCTGCCTCCCGAGTGCTGGGATTAAAGGCGTGCACCATCACTGCCTGGATGTTGTTGTTTGTGTAAGTAGTGTGCGTGCTCACTGGAGTTGGTTCTTGCCCTCCACCTCTTTGAGACAAGGTCTCTCATTTCTGCCATGCTTCCTGTTCCTGCCTAGTTGGCTCACAAGTTTCTAGGCAACTTCTTTGTCTCTATCCTGCCATAGGCATGCTGGAATTACAGATGTTGTCCACTGCATCCAGATTTCTGTGGGTTCCAGGGAACTGAACTCAGTTTATCAAGCTGGCATGACCATCACTCTTACATGCTAAGACATCTCTCTGGCCCACTTCTTGTTCTTTCTTGAAAATGTACCGTATATGCATCAATATTTTGCCTACCTGTATGCATATGCATGCCCTTTGTGCCTGGCAACCACAGAGGTCAGAAGAAGGTCTCAGATCCATTGGAACTGGAGTTATGGATGGTTGTGAACTACCATGTGGGTGCTGGGAACTGAACTTTGGTCCTCTGTAAGAACAATAAATTCTGGAAGCCGGACAGTGATGAAGCCTTTAATCCCAGCACTCGGGGGGCAGAGACAGAAGGATCTCTGTGAGTTTGAGGCCAGCCTGGTCTACAAGAGATAGTTCCAGGACAGACTCCAAAGCTACAGAGAAATCTTGTCTCAAAACAAAACAAAACAAAAACAGAACAACAAATTCTCTTAAGCACTCAATCAAGTGTCTACTCTGCACCTGTCACCTCTGTGCTCCTGTGTGCCTACTCTCTGCCATCCTGACTGTCACTCACCTCTGTGATCCTGTGTCTACTCTGCCCACCTGACGTCACCTCTGTGTTCCTGTTTGTCTACTCTCTGCCATCCTGACTGTCACTCACCTCTGTGATCCTGTGTCTACTCCTCTCTGCCCACCTGACGTCACCTCTGTGATCCTGTGTCTACTCTCTGCCCACCTGACGTCACCTCTGTGCTCCTGTGTGTCTACTCTCTGCACCTGACTGTCACCTCTGTGATCCTGTGTCTACTCTCTGCCATCCTGTGTCTACTCTCTGCCCACCTGACGTCACCTCTGTGATCCTGTGTCTACTCTCTGCCCACCTGACGTCACCTCTGTGATCTTCATCTTCCCTCTGGATCTGTTCCTTCCTACACTGATGAACCCACCACGCTGATGGGAGAACATCCTAGAAGACTCTCCTCTCAGAGAAGCTCTTTTAACCTTGACCTGATTACACTCTTAAAAGCTGAACGCTCAAAGAGTTTGTGTGTGTTCCTGTGGAAATCTCCATTCCTGTTTACCAAGGTTTTGTAAAATACACAAGGGCATATCCCACAATGATGTCATCACATACCACAAGACATCGGAAAACTCTCGTATACTCATGAGACAACGGGAGTGGAAAAGGCAAGCGTGGTCTCCGTGTTACCAGAAGTTTCCCCTTGCATGTCCCCTGACAGCATCTTGGAGAGCGCAGGCAACACTTGGACACCTCTGCTCCAGACAGCTGTGCATCCTATTCATGCTCTTCGTTCAGACTGCAGTAAAATGCAGCCCCTCGGAGAGCTTCTTGCTTCTTATGCCCTCCCTAAACCATTCTACCCATGGCTACTTCCATGGCCTTTTCTTTCCTCTTTTTTCCTTCCTTCCCTCCTTCCTTCCTTCCTTCTTTTCTTTCTTGATAGAAATACACACACACACATAGTGTATTGGTGTTTTGCCTGCATGTATGTCTGTGTGAGGTTGTCAGATCTTGGAGTTACAGACAGTTGTGAGCTGTCATGTAGGTGCTGAGATTTGAACCCTGGTCCTTTGGAAGAGCAGTCAGTGCTCCTAACTTCTGAGCCACTAGATAGGATTTTTTTTTATTTATTTGTTTGTCTTTTGTAGTCCAGGCTGGCCTCAAAGTTGCTGTGTAGGGGACGAAGGCCTTGAACTTCTGATCCTCCTGTTTTCACTGTGTTGGGGTCCCCGACGTGTGCTCCCACACCCAGCTCCTTCCACGTTTTGTATCTTGCTTACTGCCCTCTGGCATGATTGGTTCTTTTTTTAATTGATTTTATTTTGCTACTACAACAAAAGCTCCCTACAGGCAAGAACTCAGACTCAGAGCCCGGCCTGGATTCCCTGACTGAGCCAGCAGATGCTCAGAAGGAATGGCTAGTGAGTGTATCCCGTTGAGGCAGCTGTTTTCAGCCACGACTGCTTTTCGAGTTGCTGGGGGGGGGGCTAAGTTCCTGTGCCCCAGTCTACTCCACCAGAATCTGTAAGGTGAAGTTGAGTCTACTCAGTGTCAGCTTTATGAAGCCTCCCAGACGAGTCCAATGTACAGCCAAGAACCAGAACCACCCGTCAGGGTTGTTCCATTCTTCCTGATGGACAGACTGTTTGTGTTTCACTGGGCCAGAGGTCCACAGGATACAGACGGCGCCTTTGCTGAGTTTCGCCTGCCTCCTTCTAGACAAGACAGCAAGGCTGGAGGGCAGCTGGGCCCAGGAAGATGTCAGGCTAGCCTGGGTGGGAACAACCCTCCGGAGCCCCAGGCATAGTTCAGAGGTCAGGACTTGGCAGCTGGCATGAATGACAATGGTTATGATCACAGACTTGTCCCAGGCCTCGCTGCCCTGGGGACACTTCTCTGTACTGTGATGTCCAATCTGGGTGCCCTGGCAACTACTGAAGAATAACAATGATCTTAGTATACAGAGAGAAACTCTAGGCCATCTCCGAGTGACCCTAGGCAAGGGGCAGCTCGCGCTGTCAGCCTCACCTCTGATGTGTAGCCAGAAAATGACACACCTGTCATCTTGCTTGGGCTGTACTTCCTAAACGAGCAGGTCCATATGCTACAGGACTCTTCTGGTCGGGGCTGGGAACTGAGAAGTTCGGAGCAAGCCACTGTTCAGCTTAGAGCTGCTTCTGAGGCTGGGCACCACCTAACAGAGGCTGTTGGCGCTGGGCAAAGGAATGTGCCGGGCACTTACTTCATCCCTGTGGTTCTCAGAGCTGGGTCCTCCTTGCCTCGGGGAACGATGAAAGCGTGGCTGACCCTCTCCACCAGCATCCATATCTACAAGCCAGCAGGAATCACAGCGCTTGCGAAGTTGCTGTATTAGACAGAAAGTCACTAGGCATGAAGAAGACACGCTAGACGGCAGATGTGGTCTTCTGCTCAGTTCCCAGATCTCCCCCCCCCCCCCAGCTCACCCTACTGCGCCTCAGAAGAAACCACCGAGGACTGAAGTTCTTGAGCGTGTTGGCTCATTTCCCCCTTGGCAGCGGCCCGGCATGTCAATACTTGCGCCTCCCAGCCAGTCCCTTTGGATTTGCCTGTCTTTTGATGAAGAACCCAGGTCTGAGAAGGCCAAGACCCAAGCTCGAGGTCCCACAAGGCTGACTGGCAGAAGTGGGTCAGGATCCCAGGACTTTCTCTAGCACACAGCAGCAACCACAGAGGGCTCTGGTCTAGCCGGCCTCAAGATGACTTCCACCTCGCTTCCCTAGGAAGAAGGGAGCCAGGAAGCCTGGGGTAGGAGGGGTGCTCAGAGGGGGGTAGAGCTAGTCCTTGATGTGGTAGCTGGGCCCAGTCAGGGCTGTTGCCACACTGCTGGGTCTTGCCTGGGACAGCAGCCACCACTTCCTGTGGCAATGCTGGGTGGATCTGGGCCTGCCAGTGTGTGGGGTTGGCGTGGAAGGATGTCTCGCAAAGCCTGGCCAGAGGCTGTTGGCAATTAAGACGAATGGGGTGGTGCTCTCCTGCCATCTGTTTCGTGTCTGTCAGCCATCCAGCCTCTAAGTCATAGGTAGCCAGGGACTGTGTCCAAGGCTCAGCAGGTTCCTGATACAAAGAAGTAGGTCTCAGCCTCAAGGCCCCCTCTACGGAAGGATGAAATGTCTAATTAGTTAAGAACCAAGCACGTGCTGGACTTCACACTCCTCCTTTGAATGCATTGGCTCATCTGGTTTTCATAGTAACCTGTGCCAGGAGGTTTGAGTTCCCATAATAGTAACCTAGTGTGTCAGGTGTCGCGATCCTGGTTTACAGCGAAGCTCAAGGCCGCAGTCACGGGTGGGAGAGCAGAGACCAATAAGGAAGTTCACGGCCCTTCCTGGACATTATTGCATTCCTGGAGGCCACAGGAGCTAGCCAGCTTTGCCAAGGCCCACCACCATCCCTGACCAGGAGAGCAGGGCCTCCCCACACCAGGTCACAGAAGGGTCTCTGTGCCGTTCCCTCACTTGGACCAATTCAAATACGGGCCTAGCTCTTCAGTGAGCTGCTCAGGAAGTCAGGATACAGGAGAGAAAAATAAAGCAGCAAAGGACTGGAAGTGATGGGCAGACAAGAGTTACTCTGACCACGAGAGTAAGAAAGGTCATCGTGGTTCAGGTGCTGTCTGAGCTGGGCTTGCACAAATAAGAAATCGGTTTACCTTCCAGGTAACAATGTTGCAAAGTAGGGGAGGTAAGGGCTGTTTTCTGTAGCAGAGACCCCAGCTCTCTCATAGGAACAGGCAGGGTCTTCCAAGCAAAGTACTGGACTGGAAGACTTTCCCAGAAGGTGGTTAAGAAGGAGATGCTGATGGATTAGTGAGTTGGGACTGGCAGTTACCTCTTTAGGGCCTCTAGCGTTCATGGGGTCTTCCTGGGTGTAGAGACGGCTGTGACCAGAGATGAGGCAGCAACTGGACTAGGAGTCTTTAAAAGAAAGAGAACCCCCAAACAGGAAGGCCTATAACTCAGAGGTAGAGGCTGGAGCCCCAGCCCGCATTGTCTAGATGGAGGTGTGCTCCACAGGGTCGCTTGCATGGATGCCTGGCTTCCTCTGAGCGGCCAGGTCTCACCTGGTTTAGGAAAGGGCCCTGTGAACTTCCTCTCTGCACTGAGGGAACTCTGACTGCTGGGAAAAGATGTCACACTTGGAGACCATCTGGAGCGGAGGCCTTTGGAGCCGTTCCTTTCTTTCACAGAACTGACAGGCAAGGGTAGGGGCCTCTGGCAAGTACACAGAGTGATGGCCCAGAAAAGTATCCAAGTCATCAGGATGATCTCCGCCAGCCCCGCCCTGGCTTCGTGGGGCTGGGAAGCCTGATGTCTCTTTTTCAGAAGTGAGATCCAAACCAGCTCTCAGAGCGAAGCAAGCCAGAGGAAATTTTTAGCACAGATGTAACTTTTTCTAGTTTCTTCTTTTTCCTGCCCCTAATTTTTTCAGTCGCCTTTAAAGAGGCCGCAGAGAGCTGAAAAACAAATCCGAGTTTAAAGAGACAAGTGCAAAAAATGCAAACTGGGCAAGAGGACAGAGCCTCCAGCTGGACAAAATGTGCCGGGGAAACGGCATCCCCTGCTTGGCAGGTGCCGGGGATTTATGGGTGAGTTTTGAAGACAATTTCATCACATTACGAGCCAGCTCAGGAGACCCTCATAAAACTCTGCTTATATGAAAGGACAAACTAGCTGATAAAAGTCAGCTGCTGCCTATAAATGCGCAGTGGGGATTGCAATTGAGTAGTGGATTTATTAGTCTGGGCTCTCTGAAAATGAACCACTCCGCACGCTTGAGTCAGGAGAGCCGGACCGCAGAGGGTCACTGCCTGCGTGTGCACAGCTTGGTGGATAGGCCACACTTCCCCCGACCCCACGGCTCACTCCGCTGGAGACCAGAGGGCAACGCTCTCACTCAGGATCTCGTTTTGCATTCCCAGTCCTCACCTCCCACAGAAAGAATCAGCCACTATCTCCAACCCTTGCACTCCCGCACATTCTTTGTGGCGGCCCTGCTTACACCGGACTTGCACGGATTTCTCTTACCTTTGTACTGGGGGTGAACCGTGCGGGGCTGAGCCCATGGGGAGGTCTTAGAGTGGGCGTATGGAGATGAGGGTCACCTGTTCTTATGACCACCCCACTCCTGGCGGCACACATGCAGGAGCTCTGTGAGCTGTCAGTTGGAATGGAGGACTAGCTGGGGCCCGGGAGCGTCATGGAGAGAAGTGCAGTGTGAACGCTGGAATGTGGCTCTCCTCTGCCATCCCTGTCTGCTTTGCTGCTTTTCCTGTGTGGATCAAGGAGAGATCCATATATGCTGTGCATGGGCACAGCAGCACATGCCTTTAATCCCAGCACTTGGGAGGCAGAGGCAGGCAGACAGACCTCTGTGAGTTCGAGACCAACAGGGTCTATATTCTGAGTTCCATGCTAGCCAGACCTACATAGTGAGACCATGTCTGAGATGGAGGTGGGTGTGGGGTGGCTATACAACAGAATGTGGGTTACCATTAGAGATACACAGAACAACCCCACCTCCACCCCCCCACACACACCATGTGGGTCCGGGCCTCTGGCTTTGAGGCTCTAGTCCACCCCACCAGCACCAGCCTCAGGAAAACTTTCCTCTGCCCTTTGCAGAAACTCAGAAGGGGCCTTCCAGGAATGATAGGGAGGAGGGTGAGTGTCTGGGTCATTCCATCATTCTTCCCCCAGACTCGGGCATATAGGGCAAATATAAGGCTCTGGCAGACAGCTCTGGGAGCCACTCCAACCCTCTTGGCTACGAATTCAGAAAGGAGGGCAGTTGGCAAGGTTTAAGTTGCCCTGAAAGGGGCCAGGACACTCCATCGCTGCCGCCAGGTCTGTTCTGTCGGCTCTGCCCAGGGCAGGGCACTCAGAGAATAGTTAGGTATGCTCTCTCTGGGACAGGAAAGGAACAATGAACTGCAGGAAAGACCCTTTCACCAGAGCCAAGATTCTGTGGACATGCTGCAGTGTCCTTGGCCACCGGTGGGGACTGAGGAAACTGTCCCTACAGCTTGGCCTCTTCATCTGTCCAGTGGAGACAAGCACCTTCCTCGAGGCTTGCAACAGCTTGAAGGATATTTTAAAATGTAAAGTAAGTCATCTGTGGCAGTGCCACCTGTAAATCCCAGCAAGGCGACTGCAATGAGTTTGAAGCCGGACTGGGCTAGAGAGGGACACCTTGTCTAAAATCAAAACCCGGTGGTGCTCAAAAATATAGCAAAGCAGGCAGTGGTGGCCCACACCTTTAATCCCAGCACCTAGGAGTCAGAAGCAGCAAGATTGAAAACCCTTCCCCCCCCAAAAAAAAATAAGGAAAGAAAGAAAGAAAGAAAGAAAGAAAGAAAGAAAGAAAGAAAGAAAGAAAGAAAGAAGAAAAAAGCAAAAGACATGTGACAAATTTGGGGACAGTTGTCAACACCTAAGGAATCAGGATGCCCTTGAGATTCATTATTTACCTGCTCATCAAAAAGCTCCACTCTGCTCTTTTTTGTTTGGTTTGGTTTGAGACAGGGTTTCTCTGTGTAGCCCTGGCTGTCCTGGGACTAGCTTTGTAGACCAGGCTGGCCCCGAACTCACAGAGATCCTCCTGCCTCTGCCTCCCTAGTGCTGGGATTAAGAGCATGTGCCACCACTGCCTGGCAATATCCTTTTCTTAAATAAACCTTATGACCCCCACAAGGACACAGCATCCTCTCCATTATGCAAATGGGGAAACTAAGGCTTAGCCAAGGGAAATCACAGGACAAGACCTCATGGCTATGCAGGACACTTTGTGGCCTTCCTGCACAAAGCTGCTCCCATGAATATGTGTGGCAACCCCCTCCTCACAGGGAAAGGGAACTCTAAAGGACCCAGTGCTCAGGCTGGTTGGGAAAGTACCTGGCTTCCTTCCTCCCAGTGACTGGCAGACACAGCAGGCATCATTAAGCCTCAACTCCCCCAGGCAGGCAGAGCTTCTCCTGAGAGCCCAGGCTTCGGACAACACTTACTTTGTCTGAGAGCAGAAGCCTCTTCCTTGTTTTTCAGTGTTAGGGATGAGTCTCACACATGCTAGGAAGCTCTTTACCACTGAGCCACGTTTCCAGCCAAGAAAGAATCTTTGAGTGCATGTGAGGTAAGGTATTAGGAGGTACATGTGTACGCACGGTATGCATATGTGAAGACCAGAGGTTGCTCTCTACTCTAAGGTTTTGTCTTGTTTGTTTAGATGGTCTCTTTATGTAGCCCTGGAATTTTATTTGTAGAGCAGACTGGCCTTGAACTCAGAGAGATCCTCCTGCCTCTGCCTCTGGAGTACTGGGATCATAGCTGGGTAGTGGTGGCGCAGGCCTTTAATCCCAGCACTTGAGGGGCAGAGGCAAATGGGTCTCTGTGAGTTCAAGGCCAGCCTGGTCTACAAAGCAAGTTCCAGGACATCTAGGAATGTTACACAGAGAAACCCTGTTTTGAAAAATATAAAAAAGAAAAAGAAAGCCACATACCACCACACCTGGCTCCGCTTTTTTTTTTTTTTCTAGACAGGGTTTCTGTGTGTAGCCTCAGCTGTCCTGGAACTAACTCTGTAGACCAGGCTGGCTTTGAACTCACAGAGATCTGTCTGTCTCAGACTCCCAAGTGCTGGGATAAAAGGTAAGCATCACCACCGCCTGGCTTTCTACTTTGAGACAGCCTCTTACTGCGTCTAGAGTCCAGTGATTGGCTCTAGATTGCCTGGCTACCATGACTTCAGGGCCCTCCTGTGTCCCCCTCCCAGGGATGGGGTCATAGATGTGCCTGTCCAGCTGGGGATGAGAACGCAGGCCCTCAGACCCAAGCAGCAAGCACTTTACCCCTGGAGCCATCTCTCCAGCCCCAGAAGAATCTTCAGGCCAACTTCTGACCATGGATGGAGTAGGAACAGGAAAGCCAGCTTTAATTTATTGGAACAGACTATGGTTCAGAGTTGCAGGGAAGGGTGTGGCCATCTGAGAGACACAGAAAAGAACTCAGCTGTGGCCCTAAACAAAGAGCTTTACTGGGGCTCCCGCATGGTGGTTTTCTCTAAATCACTTTAAATCCCAGTAAAAATATTAACAGATTTTTTTTTGTGTTTTGTTGTAAGGCATAAGATTAGTTAAATGAAAGATTGGGGACTGGGGATGTGTGGCTCAGGGCAGAGGGCTTGCCTAGCATGTACCAGGCCATGGCCTTGCTTCTCATACAAAGTTTGGGGTAACATGTAGCACAATGAATACGGAAGCTCAGAGGAAGGGGATTTGGGGATCAGCCTGAATGACCGTCAGTTAAATGGGGAGTAATAAATTGTTAACGAGCCAACACCAAACTGTGTAATGGCATTCTATGCACGTACGTTCGGATGTGTGCCCGTGCATGGGCCTGGGGAGGCCAGGGGTCTCGCTCGGATGCTCTCCTCCACTGTTTTCCACCTTGTGTTTTTGAGTCAGGGTCTTACTCTGACCCTGGAGCTTGCCAATTCTCTACGCTGATACGTGCCAACACACCTGGCTCTTATGTGGGTGCCGAGGATCCGATCCCAGGCCCTCACGCTTACGCAGTGGCACTTTTACCAGCTGAGCCATCTCCTGGACTCTGCAACGGTTTTGAAATTTTTAAGGAAGTTATATATTTACACAGAACGAATTCCAAGGTACAGTGGAAAAAAACAGATATAAAAGTGAGTATGTAATAAGTCACTATATTCATTAAAGCCATGGAAAAAAACAAAACGACGCTGAAAACCATTGTTTCCTATGTCAGCTATCTGCTGCTGCTGTGGGAGGAAAGTTCCCCCTTAAGCATAAGTGATTGAAATAATTTTTCCATTTGCATGTGCCAGGAATCCAAACACAGCCCGGCTGGCATCTTTAGCTTTAGCTCAGGTCCTTATGCAGTCAGGCTGTGGACCCATCTGAAGGGTCAGCCAGTGCAGGGTGGGTATTGTCCAGCACAGACCTCTCGCCTGTCTCTCTCCAGGGTGCCCTCACGGAGTCTCAGATGACATCCCAAAAGGTGGGAGATTCAAGACAGAGCAAGGGGCAGCAGCCAAGACAGAAGCAGTGCTCTTTCTGACGCATCCCCAGAAGTGACATTCCTGGTCTGCTCATGAGCAGCTGAACCACACAGCGGCTGCATCACAGGTCAAGGAGTACACAAGGCCATGAATATTAGAGATGGGGTCACCAGGGACCACCTCGGAAACCACCCACCATTCCAGAGACACCAGAAGCACTTAGCATGGGCTGTCTGCAATGAAGAGAAGTGGGCAGAAGAGGAACACTTTTTCACTGAATATACGTGTGTACGTTTTACACCTTAGGTGATGTGTACCTTAGTCAACAGGTACATCACATTTACTTTAGATTTAAAATCTAAAATGATAATGAAAAGGTTGGCATTATAGGGGCTAGAGAGAGGTCTTAGTGGTTTAGAGCATTTGCTGTTCTAGCAGAGGACTCAAGGTCAGTTCCCAGCACCCACATGGCAACTCATAACCATCCATAACCCTAGTTCTTTTACTTTTGTTTGTTGTTGGTGTTTTTTTTTTTTTTTTTTTTTTTTTTTTTTTTTTTTTTTTTT
>NW_026067894.1:16405990-16465644 GCF_014885135.2 Alexandromys fortis
TTTTTTTTGAGGTAGGGTTTCTCTGTGTAACAGTCCTAGCTGTCCTGGAACTTGTTCTGTAGACCAGGCTGGCCTCGAACTCAGAGATTTGCCAGCCTCTGTCTTCCAAGTGTTGGGATTAAAGGTGTGTGCCACCACTGCTCAATCCATAACACTAGTTCTATGAGATCCAAAGCCCTCCTCTGGCCTCCACAGGCATCAGGAACTTTAAAATGCATTTTTAGTTAAAGAGAGAGAGAGTAACATTTTTAATAGAAAAGCTAAAAGCGAAAAAATGAAAACAATTCTATTTAAATAAGTTATTATCAAATACCATAAATATCTGTTTCAAGGAAAGAGAGCTTTATTATGCAAACATAAAGCATTTATAACTGTTACTTAATAATACAGGTACATTCTGAGAGATGTGCTTTAGTGGCTCTGTGTATTTCAGCAAAGACGCCTGGGAAGTCACTAGCAATACCATGTTATGGGGCCACCCTCATAGATAGAATGGGGTCCTTTAAAGGCTATACAGCACATAACTACACACACATACTACAGTTCTTATCGATAGCACAAAACACAAACTCGTGTGCATGTGTGTGCGCAGATGCACATGGAAGCCAGAGAGAGCTGTCAAGTGTCTACTTCTATTGTTCTCTACTCCCTTTGTCTTTTAAGATAGGATCTCTCCATGAACTTGAAGCTCACGGTGTCAAACACGCCCCAGAGGGTCTGTCTTGCCTCTCCAGAACTGAGATTATAAGCACATCTCACTGCACCTGGCTTTAATGTGAGTGCTGAGAAGACTCAGGTCTGTCTGTTCAGCTGGCATAAATACAAACTCAAGAGTCTTCACAGTCTGGTCCCTCACAGATGCGGTCTTGTCATCCCATCCCATGAACTCTATCTACATAGCCGATGTTCTCAATTTTATTAACATGCCAGGCTCTGGAGGTAAATGTAACAAGCATGGTGCCAGGCACACAACAGACTTTCACCAAACTCCACCCTCAGGCCAAGGCTGCTTTTGTCTGAATTGCCCCCATGGGTTGCCCTGCTCCCCTCTCCCTCATCCAGCTCCAAGTCAAATTCCCTCCAAGGCTAACTCGGATGTCACTGTCACCATGAAGTAGTCCCCACAGCAGCCAGTGCCTCTTTTCTCCCAGTTGAAGTCAACTGTAACCCTTTTGTCACTTCATTGCCATCTGAATCCAACTCTCTACAACTCCTGGACCACCAGCACTAACATCACCTGAGCCCTCATCAGAGAGTAAAGAGCAAGAGTCTAAATGTTAACAAGAGACTGGTCATTTATATGCACATTTAAGTTTGAGAAACACTGATTCAAAACTGTCAGGCCTGGGGCTGCAGAGATCAGTGATTGACAGCCCTAGCTGCTCTTAAAGAACCACATTCATGTTGATGGAAATTTCTGTCCTGCCCAGTCCCAAAGAAACACAGAGGCATATGTTAATTATAAACTGTTTGATATATTAGCTCAGGCTTATTATTAACTAGCTCATACAACTTAAATTAACCCATAATTCTTATCTACGTTTAGTCCTGTGGCTTGGTACTTTTTCTCAGTAAGGCATTCTCATCTTGCTTCCTGTGTCCGGCTGGTGACTGACTCTCTGCCTTTCCTCTTCCCAGAATTCTCTTAGTCTGGTCTCCCAGTCTATACTTCCTGCCTGGCTACCGGCTAATAAGTGTTTTACCAAACCACTTCGAGCGGCAAATCTTCACAGTGTACAGGAGCATTATCCTCAGCACATTCACTTCACACGGTGCTGACAAGCCACCTCCAAGCTCCAGGGACCTGCTGCCCTCTTCTGGCCTCAGCTGGCCCCAGGCCTGCCTGAACTGTAATACTTCCTGTAACTTTCTTCCAGCTCTGTGCCCGGGGCCCAGCACAAGACTCCATGCTAATGGTGGGCATGGTGGCACTCAACTGTAGCCCTGACATTTGAGAGGCCGAGGAAGATCATTAGGCATTGTGGCTAGTTTGTAATCCCAGTCCTGGGGAGACACAGAGAGGAGGATCCCCGGCTCACTGGCCGGGCCACACAGTTTAGTTGGTAAGCTCAAGACCAATGAGAGACTGTCTCAAAGGGGGAGGATGGTGTTCCTAAGGAGGACACCTAGAGTCTTCACACATACACACCCACACACCCATACACAAACATGCATGCCTAGACACAAACATGCATAAAAAAAGGTAGCAACACATTCACAAACGTTGGATAGTCTATCTGGTACAGGTCTGCTGGCTTATTTGCAGATGTTCCACTAACCACAAAGGCAACAAGAATGAGTTTGAATCAGGGTTTTTGTTTTTAAATTTGCTAAGAACAGTGAAGGGATATAGATCAAAACATCTAGGGTGGGTTTTGCATTTTACTTTTCTGTTGTTTAATTTTTTTCCTATTTTCCCTTTATATACAAAAACATGTAGTAAGAACAAAGCCACTTTGTTTATGTTTCCACGCTCTGTGTCCGGTCCTGTGCATGCCAGCCTTGCCTTCTACAAGAGGGAAGCTGGGACCCCAAGGCAAGAGGCCACTGCACAGAGGGTGACTGAAGCTCTGACCTATGATGACTCAAGGCTGCCTCTAAGATTATTTCCTGTCACTGTGTGTGATGGCTAATCTTGGCCACAGCTGGAATCAACTAACACCCAAGCAACTGCACATGCCTGGGAGGGGTTTTCTTGACTGGATCATTTGAGGCGGGGAGACCCATCCCAAGGCTGAACCACGCTTTCTGTCCACATAAATGCATAGGGAAGCAGCAGCTTTTGCTTTAGGCTTACTGCCCTCACTCTAGCCCCAGTCTCTCCATATAGTCTTCCATTCCACCAGCTGTTCCTTTAGGAAGCCCTAGAACACTACGATAAACACACTGACATATGCAACTGAAAGGAGAAAGGTTTATTAGGCTCGTAATCTGAGGGGACCGTACATCGCTGTGGGGAAGTCAAGGTGGCAAGCACCTGAAGCAGCTGGTCACATGAGACCCACGGTCGGTCAAGAGCAATGGCGTAGTGCTCAGCCTGCTCTCCCTCATGTGACCTAGGGCCCAGCCCATGAAACGATGCCACCTACATCAGGATGGCTCTTTTCACCTCAATTAAGAAAATCCCGCAGGCCTGCCTGCGGGCCAACCAAATCTAGAACAGTCCTCATTGAGACTCCCTTCCAAACGAACAATTAAAACTAACGATCACAGCTGGCGTATTCTCCTACCTGGCCAATCACTCCAAACCCAGAAGAATGTAGCCAATAAAAGGTCACCTGAGCCTCCAGCCTGGGGAGTCACTATTCTCAGCTAACGTATTTCTTTCCCTTTTCTGAGACAAGAGTCTCGGTATGTAGCCTTGGTTGGTCTGGAGCTATATGTACTCCAGGATGATCAAAAATCACAGAGATCGCCTCTCTAGGGGCAGGTGGGATAGTCCTGGCCCTCAGCAACAGGGACCTCTCAAGGACAAAGCCTTCAGAACGGCTCACGTTGCACCGGCTCCCCCTGGTGGCTAGTTCTGGAAATGGTAAACATTTTAAATGCTCCCTTTCCTTCAGTTCCTCCCTTCTTTGGGTGTGCAAGAGATTGAATCCAGGTCTTCATGTGCCACAAACACACTGCTACTGCCCTGCACTCCCAGACCCACTCAGATTTAAACCACTGAGGACTCAGATACACATAACCAGGACCTGAGCCAACTAAAGTACTTCAGCTGACACAGAGGCAGGGACAGCCATGGATCTTCAGCTCCTGGTTCTTTCCTTCCTTGCCGCTTCAAGCCTAATGATGGAGATGGACACTGTTCATCAGTGCTGCCTTTCCTTTCCCTCTGCCCCTATCCACTTCCCAGAGCTGCAGTACAGTGGCCATGGGCCCTTGGCCTAGCACGGAGAAGCCGTAGGCACCTCTACCGTCGGCACTGGTATTTCAGAGCGTCGGGCTGCAGTGCTGATGCTCACTTGGAGACAGCCGAGGGCGGCAACAGCAGCACTCAGCTGCGGGGCTCCACATCTCCAGTCACTGTGCAGCTTCCTGGCTCCTCCAGGAAGAAGGAGACGCTCACCAAGATATCTAGAACAGGAAACGGGGTACACAACATCAGGTTTAAGGCCCCGAAGCACAGCAGGGGTGTCTCTAACATCCCCGCAGAGGCAAGCCGCAGGGAAAGGAAGGCAGCATGGGAGCTAATGGAAACCAGTACCTGGCACAAAGCTTTGGCATTCGTCTTCTGAAATTTGTTCCCAGGCCTTAGGCAGTGCTTGGATGCTGGCCAAGTCTCCCCAGTGGATGGAGGAGAGGAGGTACTTTCTCTTCAGGTACCTTCCCAGAAGTTAAGGATGGCTCAAAAAATAAAAAATAGGAACGGGAACCTGCTGGGGAGAAGTGTAGGAAGCTCAGTGGCAGAAGCTGGAGTGGCAGTACACCTTCCCGGGTGGGCGGGGCTTACTGTGCCGAGAGACAGCTGAGCACCCGTACTAGCACAACCTGATGCTACTAAGAGGACCCAGACCTCACACGCTGAGGATGGACCAGACAGGAAAGCAAAGTGACCTGAAAGATAGAACTCAGTGGCAGTTCGGGTCAGCTGTAGGGGCCCATGCCTTAATTCTAGCACTCAGGAACAGAGGCAGAAGGACCTTGTAAGTTCAAGGCCAGCCTGGTCTACAGAGCTAGTTCCAGCATGGTCAGGGCCAAACAGAGAAACCAAAATGTCGTGAAAACAAAAACACCTCAGTGGCAGTTCAGATGGACACACCACGGGCAGAAGCAGAGAAACAAAAGCACGGGGCAGAGGAAGCATGGTGTCCTGGCACACGTGGCTAGAGTCAAAGGTAGTTGAAAGGTGACCTGAGCCAGAAGAAAGGCAGCGATGGAGGACGAGGTGGGGACTCTGAGCCTTCCCCAGCGGTAACAGAAGAGCTGACAACCTCCGGACGAACACAGCTAGATCTCCTGAAGACGACAGTCTGGTCCTTAACCACAGGCGGCTCAAAGGCTGGCAAGATGGCTCACTGGGTAAAAGTGTTTGCTGAAATCTGATGACCAGAACTTCATCCGGGGAGTCACATGGTGGAAGGGGAGAACCAATTCTGCCCAGTTATCCTCTGACCTCTACAGGAATGCTGGTCAGCATGACCTTAGCCACACTATTCTGCTTAAAACCATCTCAGAACATTCATCTCAGAATAACAGCCAAAACCTTCAAGATCCTTCTCAAAAACCAAGCCGCCCCCCCCCCTCGCCATCACTATCCTCATGCCCTGCCCTCACCACACAGGCCTCACGGCTATTTCCTACATACACCACGCATGCTCCCACCCAGCCCTTTCCACTCGATGTACCCTCTGCCTGGACCGTTCTACTCCCACATACCCACAGGGCTCATTCCTTCACTCTTTCAAATTTTGGCTTAAATGTCATAACCATCACTGCCTCCTGGGTGCCTGCCCTGACACTGTTAAAATCACAACCCCAAGCTGGGCTAAACACACCTTTAATCCTAGCACTCAGGAGGCAGAAGCAGGCAGATCTCTGAGACAGAGGCCAGGACAGCCAGGACTACACAGAGAAACCCTGTCTTGAAAACTAAAACAAACGAACCAATCCCAGCCCCACCTTCCTACCAGCCGGTCCTGCTCTAATCTTAGCCCTCACCATCGGACACTATATACTTGCCCTCTCTCACACCTGCCCCTCAACACTCACAGCAGGTCCTAGCAGGTGAACTGTAAGGAATGCCTATAAAAACCCAAACGCAGCAAGCAGCCAGGTCTGAGCACTGACAGAGAACTGCAGCAACTGCTGACCTTGTGCAACCCGAGCCAGCAAAGGCTTCTAGGAGCAGCTCCGGGCGGGCGGCCTGGACCGCACTCAAGGATATGAGCTTCGATAATGTCTGTCGATGTCTTGCAGCCACTCCAACATGTCAGCCACAGAGGGGCTCACAACCGAGGGCCGCAGGACAGCGTCCATGTCAAGCGCAGCCGAGTGCTGCTCGTAGGTCTGAAACACCCGCTCCACATGGCTGCTGACGGTGTCACGAACCCTGAGGAGGGTGGCTCTGTGGGGAAAATGGGATGTCAGGCAGTGTCGCAGAAGAGGGAGGAGGTAAGGCTTATCTACCCCACTACTGGCTCTAGAGGATCTTAGAGCGTGCCCAAACCCTCAGACACGCTGGGGAAGTGGGCTACCACTGAAGTACACCCCAGAGCCGCCTTGCAAATTCTTTTTAATTAAGCACACATGCCACAGCACATGTGTGGAGGTCCGGGAACTACTGTGTGGTGTCCGTTCTGTCCCCTCACCTTTCTGTGGGCTCAAGGACTGAACGCAGGTCATCAGGTTAGCATAGCAAGTACCTTCACCCAGAGAGCCATCCTGACTGCCCTCGTTTGGACACTTCTTGAATGACAATGTGGGCTGGAGTGCACAGACTACTACAGAAAGTGAGGTCTTTCCCCTGTGCATAAAAGTCTCCTTTGCTCACTGTGTCTCCACAGAACAGGACGACATATACAGCAAACACAGAGTCGGTGTATCAGTGAACGGTCATTAGAAAGATAAATACAACCATGTGTACAAAGAGGCAGTGGTGGTGGTACACACCTTTAATCCCAGCACTGGGGAGGCAGAAGCAGGCGGATCTCTGTGAGTTTGAGGTCAGACTAGTCTATAGAGTGAGTTCCAGGACAGTCAGGACTACTCTGCCTCTCAACAGTGGGGAAGGGGGGAAAGACAAAAAGAGGAAAAAAGAAAGGGTGCTGGGATGAAAATTCTGCACCACCAGCTGCTTAGGTTATACGGTAATGCCGATTCCCAGGATCCATCACCAAGACAGAGGCTGTAACTTCTCAAAGGATTCCCTAGCCCAGACTTTTGGTTCTAAAAAGTCTGACAGATTTACAGTGTAAAATAAATAAATAAATAAATAAATAAATAAATAAATAAATAAAACAAAGACGAAACAATCCAAAACCCACAAGTCTATGAGCCTAGCTTATAGTTGGTGACCAACAGCAATAAACAGAAAACAAAGTATCAATGTTAACACTTGTGCTATGCTTCAGGAGCTATTTCAGCTATACATGTATCCATCTGTGTCAGCTATACCTGTGCAGAACAGGGTGGTGCTGAAGAGCCCCAGTAGAGTGGCAGGCACACTTCAGAATCCCAGCTCTGTTCCTCACTGGCTATGTGATCAGGACAATTGGTTTGACGGAAAGTACAAACAGGGTTAGCCCAGAGGTGTATAAGGTAATGCACATAAAACCCTTAGTTCTGGCACTTACTAGCCCTAAAATATACCAAAGACAACTACAGAAGAAGGCTACACTCTCTCAGTCCCCTTCCTTTCTGCTTTTCTAATTTCTTTAGTTGGTTTAGGATTACTTATTTTTATTTTATTTATTTATTTTGGATTTTTGAGACAGGGTTTCTCTGTAGCTTTTGGTTCCTGTCCTGGAACTAGCTCTTGTAGACCAGGCTGGCCTCAAATTCAGAGATCCGCCTGCCTCTGCCTCCCGAGTGCTGGGATTAAAGGCATGTGCCACCACCGCCCGGCTTATTCATTTATTTTTATTATTTTTTAAATTTATTTTTAAGACAGGGTATCTCTGTGAGCCCTGATCTCGAACTCAGAGATCTGGCCTGCCTGTGCCTCCTGACTGCTCAGATTAAAGACATGTACCTGACCTGGTTTTCTCTTTCTTTCTTTCTTTCTTTCTTTCTTTTTTTTTTTTTTTTTTTTGAGACAAGGTCTATAATGTAGCTTAGGCTGGCCTTAAACTCAACAATCCTTCAACCTTAGTCCCCTGAATGACCACTCCCACCTTGCTTTTGTAATTTTTGTATGCCCACCCTTACTGGGTCTGGGATACCACGAAGCATTAAGATCTTCCCGCCAAGAAAAGGGGGCCATGGAGTCTCTTACAGCCTGTCAGCTAGCTTGTCCAGGGCGATGTCGCCAGCCTCCAGTTGCTTGCGCCTCAGCCGCTCCTGTAAGTCCGGGAAGGGACGAAGGGCAGGAACATCCTCGAAGCGCACGTTCTGTGCAGCCTGGAGCTGCTCTGCCAAGTTGCTGAGAGAGGAGAGGAGGGGCGAGCAGTCCTGCAGAGTGCTCTGCCATAGGCCCTGCTGCTGCTCCACCACGGGGAAGCACTTCCTCAGGACCTCCTGCATGGCCAGCAAAGGCTGGTCTTGAGCCATCTTCTGGGAAGACAAAACCAAGAGTCAGGGTACCAGAAGGGGAGGGCCTGGGTCAAGGGTGAGTCACATCTGACCTCATAAGAAGGCCAGCTTTTGGTCTTCAAATAGTCCTAAGGCAATGCAGAAAGGTAGGGAGGTGCTGGGGGACGTGACAAAGAACATGGGCTCCCATCCTGGAAGCAGGTTGATGGCTCTGGTCAACAACAAAGTGAGATTGCAGCAGTACAATTACCAGCTGCTTAAGGCCTTCCTCCCCACCCAGCTGTAACCCTTCAATCTTCTAAAATCCCACTCCAGGGAAAGGAAGGTACCCCTGGTACAACCATAGCAGCTCCTGATTTCACCTTTTAGCTTATAATATCGTCCAAGGCATCTTAGAAGTCACCTCACTTCCTTCTCTTATCAAAGAGAAGGCAGAGAAGGGAATAAGAGTTGTTTTTTTTTTAAAGAAACCTTCTTGAGATTCATCTTGAAAGCCATCAAAGTAGTATACGTGATTAATGTTAAAAGACAATCAATTACTGACTCTCCCTTAGAAGCCCACACCCACTTGGCTATGTCTTGCTTTCTGAGGTTCTTTGAGCAGCTGGCGAGTGTCTTTTATTTTCTCTCTAGGTGCCTCGCTCTTAACCCTTGTGCTTAAGCCTGTATCAAAAAGAACTTTAGGCTGGACATTGTGGCATGCACCTTTAATCCTAGCACTGAGGAGACAAGAGATAGGCAGATCTCTGAGTTTGAGGCAACCTGGTCTACAAAGAGAGTTCCAGGCCAGCCAATGTTACATGGTGAGTCCCTACTCAAGTGTGTGTGTGTGTGTGTGTGTGTGTGTGTGAGAGAGAGAGAGAGAGAGAGAGAGAGAGAGAGAGAGAGAGAGAGACAGAGACAGAGACAGAGACTGATTCTACTTCATAAATGAACTGGCTAGACCTGAATCCTTTTTATTGTCAAAGTCACCGACTGAGCTGCAGTCCCTAAAAGCTCTGGGGAGCACCTCATGCTGCTAAGGGTGGGAGGGTGAAGCTGTGTCTCTTGTCTTGTCACCGCTGACACTCAAGAGTGGAGGGTCTGGCGGTCCTCTTACCAGCTCTCTCTGTGGAAGGACTCTTCCTTCTCACCTCAGGAAGAGGGTCCTGGAAGTCTTCAGAAGAGTTTTTTTCAGGACAGGGAAATCTTCTGCCTTAGACTGCGAGTCCCCTGGAGCCTGGCTCTCCTCGAAGCCGTGCGTCTGGAGGCAGGGTCTCGTCGCCTCTCTTTGAGCTTGCCAGCCGTGTCCCTAAACCAGCAGGAAAACCTAAATCCTGGCTAGTCAAAACTGAGTGGACACCAAGAGCCACACTGCGCTTAGCACTGTCTGCACATGCTCAAACGCAAACCCTACAGTCTAATTCCACTTAGTGCAATTCGGAAGTCGCGAAAAGAAGGCGTAGGCCGCAATGACTTCTGGGCGTTGAAGTCCTCTATGAGAATTGGTGGAGGGACGGAGAAGGAACTTTGTTGTGATTGGGCGTTGTGAGAAGCGTCCCAAGACGGTGACTTGTTATTGGCCATCCTGTATTCGTTGAGTTTAAATTGGGTGGCGGTTAGCAGAGGAGCTGCGAGGTTTCCTGTGTCTGTGTTTCGGGTCCTGCAGGTCCGCGTCCGCAGACTTCTGGGTTCCCAGCCTCCAACGACTGAACTCCCGCCGCTCCGCGCACGTCCCCTTTCCCTGTCTCAGCCGCCGAACCCGGCTGCTCGGTCCTTCCCTCGACGCAGCCCTCACCCCGGCGCCATGGCTCCCAGGAAGGGCTGCAGCCGCCGCTCCAAGACCAACGCGCTGCGGAGCCGCAAGCTCGCGTCCTTCCTGAAGGACTTCGACCGCGAGGGTAAGGAGCGGATTCGCGGCCCTCGCGAATTTCGGGCGGGTTGGGGCGCGGTGGCGACGGCTTTGCCCTCTTGTTGACGACGGGAATCCGGCTTTGACCTCTTTGCAGTGCTAGTTCGAACCAAGCAGATCGAGTCCGACAGACAGAACCTCCTCAAGGAGGTGGAAAACTTATTCAACATCGAGATCCTTCGGCTCCCCAAGGCTCTGCGCGAGATGAACTGGCTCGACTACTTTGGTAAGAGGGGCTAGCATCTTCCCGGTAGCTGACTAGTGCTTGTCTTGAAAGCTTTCTGCAGCGACTCGTTCTTAATGAAGCCTACCATAACCACCCGTGGGAAATTGCCGGCTGTCATGACTTATAATCGAATGGCAGGGCCCTAGAAAGGGAGCTGACTTGAAGTACCCCTCAGATGAGCATTCTTATTAGGATAGCGCGCCTCACGTTCACAGCCGAATGGGAAAGCATTAGCAGACATATATCAGAGGTAGGTAGGATGATGGGGGCCTTAAGGGAGAGAAGAGACAGCGCCTTCAAGTCCGGAGGCTCTCAGGGGTTGAGGGAGGGTGTTGCACACTGACCTAGTCTATAAGCTAGCCTACCTGCCAATAGGCAAGGACAGGGGCATTAGGCCTTACAGAGGATATCTCTCTCTCTCTCTCTCTCTCTCTCTCTCTCTCTCTCTCTCTCTCTCTCTCTCTCTCTCTCTGTCCAAGGAGATGGTTGGGGAGACACACCCATATTTAGGGGAGGAGGGGTTGTGATCTAAATCCACCCTATTGCTCAGTCTCACCCGGGACTGTCATCCAGCCCATGGGTAGGCAAACCTTTTCTCTTAATAGGCCAGGTAACAAATATTGTAGATTTCTGGAACTGGATTTCTGTTAGAGTTCCAAAGGAGTCATGATGAATTTTATTTCTGGGCACACGGAATGTCAATTTCACATAATTTTCACACATCAGGAAATACTTGTGTATACTCAGACTTTTGAAGATGAATGAATAAATTGTGAAAAAAAAATGATTTGGTTTTGTCAAAGCTCAATTAGGACGGTCTCCTCAAACAGCTCTTTTGTATGGAAATTGCCGCCAGTTTAAAACATGAGCAAGTCACTTGTGAACTGCAAAGACAGGAGTGGTTTTCTGACCAGAGAAAAATCTCACCCCATTCCCACCACTTGTTAGACTTCAGTGCAACGTGGAGGCGTTGTTCCCTCTCATCCATTAGGTGGCTGTCACTCTCGCTCCTTTTTCCTCACCACCGATAGCTGCCGGTGTGTCTCTTTCTCCCTGGGCGGAAGTGCTTGTTTTTTTTTTTACTCGCAGGAGCCGTGATTCTTCTGATATGCCGTATTAACCCACATGTTCATTCATTTCTACAAAGTTAAACATTAGTCACTATACTGGGTACCAAAGATGCAGTAAGGAACAAAGCAGACACTGTCTCCACACTAGAAGCTTATAGGTTAGTGGAGAAGGGTCTTTTAAAAATTCATATAGAGCTGGGTGATGGTGGCATATGCCTGGTCTACAGAGTGAGCTCTGGGACAGCCAGGCTACACAGAGAAACCTGTGTGTGTGGGGGGGATTATATAGAATTAGAATTTTAAATACTACAAAAAAGATGGGAGTAGTAACCAGTAAGTGCAAATTAATAATAGTAAACCAGTTTGGGTTTTGTTTTTGAGACAGGGTCCCTTTGTGGCCCTGGCTGTCATGGACCTCTCTTAGGTAGACCAAAGTGGCCTTGAACACACTTGAGATCTACCTGCCTCTGACTTCTGAGTTCTGGTATTCAAGGCGAGTGCCACCATGCCAGACAGTAGACCAGTTTTAGCGTGATAAGGTTAGGATACAGAGAGAGACTTTACTCAGGCTCACATATTTGGAGGCAGAGTCTGTTTGGACCCCTGGCCATTCTGTTTATAAGGCCCAAGATCTTCACTTTATACATAGGAGGGATTCGGGAGGATTTCTAATAAGAGGAGCTAACCTAAGTTCTCATTCTACATCTGGATCTAACAAAGATCTTTTTAGTCTGACATTTACTGTGCCAGGTTCTTACCAGGACCAAAGGATATAATCTCTGGCATCCAGTTCAGGCAGGAGCAGACAACTAAATAGTTTGAGTACCTTTTTTGTTTGTTTGTTTTTTTGTTTTTTGAGACAGGGTTTCTCTGTGGTTTTGGAGCCTGTCCTGGAACTAGCTCTGTAGACCAGGCTGGTCTCGAACTCACCCGCCTGCCTCTGCCTCCCAAGTGCTGGGATTAAAGGCGTGCGCCACCATGCCCGGCTTGAGTAGCTTTTGAGTAGCTTGCTATGCTAAGTACGCGTGTGTTTACACTTTGAAGCAGTCTATTATGGTAGAAAAATGAACGGTTTGAGTGCGGCATTTGAGCAGAGCTTTAAAGAATGAGTAGAAATTTGTAGGGTACAGACAAGTACTGAGCAGAAGAAGGGCTTTGTATCAAAGCACTGGGTCGTGGGGACAGCTGCACATTTGGGGACAACAGGAACTCTGAGGACACAGATGGAGAATAGCTACAGCAGTGAGGGTCAAACTGGAAGAAAGATTGTGAAAGGCAGTGCTAGCCCCAAGGCTTCACCGATCAGTTTGAGAAAGATAATGGATAGTACTGGGAAAGACAATTCATCCTTCAGACCTAATAGTAACTAAATATGATGTTCTTTTTCAAGCCCTTGGAGGAAACAAACAGGCCCTGGAAGAGGCAGCAACAGTAAGTGAACCATATTGTTTTTGAGTTGGTTAGTTTATAAGTTTAACCTGTCATAAAAATCCAGCTACTGGATGTGTACTGTAGAAAAGGTTTCCTCGGGACATCGTTTGTGTCAACTGAAGAAATATAGTTGTGCCAAGATACTGCATCCATGAAGTCCAAATAGATATCAATCCTTAAAAATGAGTGTGCTGTGTGCCACCCCTGCCCCCTGCATCTGTGACTTCCTCATCTTGGGTTGCAACCAACCATGGGTCAGAAATATTTTTAAAAAAATAGATTGCATCCACACTGAATATGTACATACTTACTCTAAGTCCGCAGCATAGCAACTGTCTATATAGTATTTACCTGGTGTTAAGTGTTTTGATTTGTTTAGAGAGACTTTGAAATGTATAGCACTTGTTTACATTATATGCGAATACTATCCATTTTCTTTGCATTTTGATTTCCTGAAACAGTCTCACCCAGACTGGCCTAGAACTTGTGATCCTCTTGCCGACCTGTCCAGTCCCTTCTCCCTGACCCCTTAAAATGTCATAAAGCTACAGAAATAAGACTATTATAGCGGAATATTGGCCTTTTAAGCTGTGCAGCTCCGTGGTTACAATGGTGAGATTCCTTTGCTAGTCACAACAAGCACTGTTCAACCTTCCCAAGTTTATGTCAATGAAGTGATATACGGAAAATCCTCAGACAGCACTAGGTGGGGCTCTGTTTGCCTCAGATTGGAGCTCAGAGCTCCTCCTGTGGAAGGAAGGGCTAAAAGTCAGCTGATGGCCAATGGCAAACAGTCAGTCAGTCATACCTCTCTACCTCCATACACCCTCACTCGGGGTTTGAGAGCTACAGGGGTGGGGGTGGGGGCACAGCAGAAGGGCATGGGAGTCATGGCCTGTCCCCAACACCTTGCCATGACATCTGGTAGGAAAGTTTGTGTTTTTCTTTTCCTTCTGAAAGATGAATAGTGTTAGTTTATGAAATAAACTGGTAACAGATTAGTTTATAAACACATGGATAAACAGATTAACATGGAGTTAATGGCTTAGAGTAAGGACTTAAAAATAGGGATCGTTCGAGGGAAAGGTGATGCAAACTGTGAGGGGCTGAGAAAGCATCCCAAGGAGAGCAAAGATTCTCCTGTTAGACAAGCAGTGAGGATGGATTTGTCAATCCTAAATCATCAGCGGAATCTGGTCCATTTTGACAGCTTCCTTGTGGTCCTTTACCTTAAAGTTTGTAGGGGAAGTGGAGAGCATTAGAGCTTAAGTTTCTTTAACTCTTTTAGACTCAGCTGAGTGTGGTGATGCACGTCCTCAATCCCAGTATTTGGGAGGCAGTGGCAGGGGAATCTCTGACTTTGAAGCCAGCCTGGTCTACAAAGCAAGTTCCAGGACAGCCAGGACTACACAGAAAAATCCTTTCTCGGGGGAAAAAAAATGTATTATGCTGTGCCCTAGCCTAGGAGACCAGGAAACAGATTGTTCTCAGGCCACACTGTTGAAGACTCAGTCACTTCCAGGCACAGCCCTTTCCTTATCTTCTACCAAAAGTGATTTTTTTCTTCAGACTCCGGCCACATCTATGATGGCCAGCAGCCAGGTTACTCTTAGCCACCATGTTGACGGCACAGCAGTAGAATGTTTCTGTCCTTGCAGAAAGTTCTATTGGACAGAGTTGGGAACTAGTCCAGCACTGGCCTTCACAGAGTCTCTAGGCATGATAAAATCAAATATAAGCAGTACGTACACACACTTGACTGTGTTCTTTTTTTGTTTTTGTTTTTGTTTTTTTTTTTGACTGTGTTCTTGTAAGAAAGTTTATCATAGTTTGTATGAGTTCATCAAAACTCATTGTAATCTTGGACTGAAAGGATACAGTGACTAAAGGGTTCAGTCTCCACTGAGTAGCGGATGTCCATTAGCTTCAGAAGTTAAAGATAATTAGGAGCCAGTTGTTGAAGTGTTCGGGGATATGTGCTATAGAAGGGTGGAGACAAGCGAGTGAGCCAGAGTCGTACAGCAGCCTTAGTCCACGTTCTCTCGTTATAATGAGTCCCATGACTCATCTTACTTAGCCCCTGCAGAGACCCAGATTTAATGTTTCAAAACATTCCAGCTGAATTGTGCTCATTAGCTAATATGTCTCTCTCGTTTTAAATGAGTCAGATGCGCAGAGCTGCAAATAAACCTTCTACTGCAGTGTGGGAGATCCAGCACTACCACACCAAATTGAAGGAATTCCGATTTAGCTTCGATTTGAAATCCAGGGGAGAAATGATAGTTTGACCCCAAAGTTCCTAGCTAGGTTTATTGGGGCTCTCAAAACCACTATGTGTCCAGGCTTACCTTGAACATGTTGATCCTCCTGCTTCAGCATCTCAAAACACTGCCTTTACAGATCTGGTGATTCCCTAAGAAGACTTGTGACAATGACTTATCACAAGAGCACCAAGCAGAATGAGCAGGGTAAAATATACAAATGTCAAAGTTCACGAGGAGCCAAGCAGGCATGGTGGCACACGCTTTTAATCCAAGCAGTCAGGACGCAGAAGTAGGTGGATCTCTGGAGATAAGGGCTAGCCTGGCCTACATATTGAGTTCTAGGACAGTCAGGGCTACATAGAGTGATTAACTTAACAAAACCAAACCAGAGGAAACCAGGTATAAGTGACCAGGAGTCCCCTTCCAGTGGAGATGCAGAACGAGCTAAATTCAATGTAGGTGAATTGTTTTCTAAGCAGAAACAGTCACTCAAGGCTCCATATAGATTTTTACAAGAGCTAGTCATTTGGGCATCCTCTGCCTAGCAGAGAAACGCAGGTAATAACATGTAAACTATATTTAGGTGCACTAAGTTTAAGCACAGAGAGCTATTGTTAGCAGGAATGAAGAATCCTGAATTCCTTGTTCTCAGAAGCCAGCAAGGTCCAACCTCACGATCAGGCCTGCAGTGGTAACTCTTGCACTGTGTCCATGGTCTGCCACTAGTAGTGAGTTCAGAGCCTGCCAGCCATTACTAGAGATGGTAGAAAGTTGACAGGAATTCTAGACATGACTAATCTGTTAGAGAACTGTTTCCTGCTGAGCGTAGACAGCCTCAGGATTCTCCTGATGACTTCCGAGCTCCCTACCAGTCTATCCATCCCGTGTCAGTCAGGCTTCACGGGACTTTAGTGTCCCCTGAAGAAAGGACTCACTATGAACCCAGTCTCTTGGCTGTGTAGGAAGACCCTGTCTCAAACAAACCAACACCACCAATATGCAAGTAAAACTGAAAAAGTGTATGTATGCGCGCGCACACATAAACATACATACATACATAGGAACACAACCAAATCTATCAACTTCCTGTAAATAACCTTGATCCTAATCAGAAACAAATTAATCCTCTCATTCCTCAAGAGACAAGAAAACAGAACAAGGAAAGAACACATAGCCAAAGGCAAGTTTTTGGCAAGGTCTTGGCTTGGGTCTTGAGTTGTGTGGTAGGTTTATAATTAGTTTGTACCTTAATTGATTGTTTCTGGCTCTTTGTCACAGACTGATGTAGACATCACAGAAATAAACAAGTTAACAGCTGAAGCTATTAAGACACCTTTGAAATCTGTCAAAAGTGAGTACTTTTCTTTTGTATAGTTTTATTTGTATATGTTTATGGTATGTGTGTGGAAGCAGAGGCTGACATTGGGTGTTTGTCACTTTAGTGAACTTGGAGCTTGCCTCTTCAGCGAGTCTAGCTGGCCAGCTTGCCATATGCCCAGTCTCCACCCCAGAGGGCTGGGGTTACAGGTGGCCTTTTCCCTGGGTTCTGGGTGTCTAAACTCCCTTCCTCACGTGTGCATGGCAAGCCTGTTATCCACTGATCATCTCCTAAGACCTTTGGTGGTCTGAGTCAGAGCCTTTGCGTAACACAAAAGGGCCTGGAACTGGCTAGCCTCTTACCTTAGTGCTCGAATTAGAGGCATGTGCCAGCATGCCTGGTGTGGGTGCATTTCCAAGCCCCTCGTGGAGCACGTACTCTATAGGAATGGTGTGGAGGATTGTTGCTTCTCTGTCCTTGAACCCTAGAATTGTGCCTGTAGTTATTTGTGGAGTGAATGAACAGGTGGCCAACTGGACAGTAGGAAACACGAGTTATAAAAACTACTAGTTGTAGCCAGGCAGTGGCAGCACACGCCTTTAATCCCAGCACTCAGGGCACAGAGGCAGATGGATCTCTGTGAGTTTGAGGCCAGCCTGCTCTACAGTGTGAGTTCCAGGATAGCCAAGGCTACAGAGAAACCCTGTCTCAAAAACACAACCAGCCTCCCCATAAAAACAAAAGCTACCAGTTATTACATTGGTATTTATAATTATCTTAGAACAAGGAGTACAGGGATGTTTGTTTTTTTGTTTTTGGAGACAAGATTTCTCTGTGTAACAGCCCTAGCTGTCCTGGAACTCACTCTGTAGACCAGGCTGGTTTGAATTCATAGAGATCAGCCTGCCTCTGCCTCCCAAGTGCTGGGATTAAAGGCGTGCACCACCACCACCTGGCACTAGGGATGTTTAAAATGGATGATTCCAGTGGAAATAGCAAATTCTCATACTTAAGGGGCTCTTACATGGAAGGCAGAGCCATGGAATCCCCTGAGCCAGACAGGTTCTGGCAGAAGTAACCCTAAAACTATTTGTTACAGAACGGAAGGTGATCCAGGTGGATGAAGTGATAGAGGAAGAAGAAGAAGAAGAAGAAAAAAGCCATAGGAATCTTCGGTCTGCAAAAGTAAGCTGACAGGGATTACACAAGTGCAGAAGGATGTGGGACAAGGCTGGAGGGATGGTTTGGCTGCTCTTGCAGAGGGCCCTAATACGGGTCGTGGCTCACTTCTGTATGTAACTCCAATTTCAAGGGAGCTGACATCTTCTGGCCTCCACGGCCCCCAGGCACGCTTGTAGCACACATGCATACATTCAGGCACAACACCTGTACAAATTAATTTTTTTTTAATGTGGAATACATTGTTTCTCTGGCAGAGTTCACAACTGGAAGACTGCACTTGACATGTCAGAGAGCTCATCACTGGAGATACAAGTGTAAAGTTTGTGGATCAGAAAGAGACCAGATAATGAGTGCCCCAATATACCAAGCTTGAGTTTCCATTCTGTCAGTTAGGCAGTAGTAAGAGCTGTCAACATTTCAAAACTATTCAGAATAAATGGAAGAGGGAAAAGGAAGGAAGGGACATAGTCAGGACAGCCTGAAGTAAATGCCTATTAACAAAAAAGTGGGAATGATTCTGAGGTGAGTTTATAAAGAAAAAGTGAGCTTGGTTGGCCTAAGAAAGAAGCCAGAGGTGGTAAATGCTTTCTAGACTAGACAGTTGTCCAGTGACTGGAGGAGCCCTGAGAAGGCAGAGCTGCTGGTTAAGGTTCTCAGGAGTACCGTCAACTGCCTGCCCTGCTGAGTTAAGTAGTTTTCAGGCTGTCAAGGATAGGCGGGATCTCAGCCTAGAGCCCAGCCTGCTTGAGAGATGAGACGGAGACACTGTGACTCCTGGGTCTTTAGACCAGGGATCATCCAGGTGGGGAGCTGCTGGTGTGCACTAGAGGGGAAAACTCCCACGGGATAGCCAGGAGGAGAGACAGTGGGGTCAGGTATGAGAGGCCACGGAGAGAATGGGACTCTATGTCAGGCACTCCCAGGACACAGAGGAGTCCCTGGATTGGGCATATGAGGTGCCCTGAGTAATGGCCATAATGGTACTTTAAAGAAAGTAATGGGAGTAAGCCCACCTGACCAGCCAATTAGTGAGCTCCAGGTTCAATGAGTGAGCCTTTCTCAAACAATAAGGGAGGAGCACTAGAGGAAAACACCCAGCATCCATCTCACCTCTACATGTACACTCATGTCTGAGAGTGTATGTGTGTGTGTGTGTGTGTGTGTACACATACAAGATTTCCCTTTAATCTTAGCCCACATCTTCTATTTCAAAGTCCTTAAATTGTGCATATTGTAATTACTGAATTCTCTACAGTGGCCCTTGTGAATTTGGTCTGGGTTTTGAGACAGTCTTACTGTGTAGCCCAGGTTGGCCTTGAACTCACTGTCTTTCTGCCTCAGC
Source organism: Alexandromys fortis (assembly GCF_014885135.2). Lineage (NCBI taxonomy): Eukaryota > Metazoa > Chordata > Mammalia > Rodentia > Cricetidae > Alexandromys > Alexandromys fortis. The sequence goes on from NW_026067894.1 coordinate 16,424,908, forward strand.
CTTCGATGCTGGGATTCCCAGCATTGTGCCTCTGTGCTTAACTGCAATGGTTCTTCCTATGTGGAGTTTTCCTTTCAAAAGCCAGTTCTCCTTCCCCTCTGTTTTTATCTTTCTTCTCTCCTTTCAAGACTCTATGTGACTTCAGGTTTGTTTGATTGTCCCTTCAGGTCAAAAGATGCCCTCCATCCAAGAAGAGAACCCAGTCCACACAAAGGAGGAGCAGGAGCAAAAGGTGATGATTCCCTGAGACAGATGTGCTGGTTGTTTTTGTTGGAGAACTCCATTTAGTGTGGCAGAAGTAGACACATAGAGGGCTCTGGGGAATGAGGGGATAGCAGCTGGAGCTACCTGATGTGGGCACTGGGAATTTGGGTCCTCTGAACAGCAGGAAGTGTGCTCTTAACCATAGAATTGCCTACCCAACCCCAAAATTAGTTTCTTGATATACCCTCCTGGTCCTGCTTAGTTAAGAATCTCCATGGGCTCAAACGGATCTTGCAGACTCCACTGTAAACCCTTTGTGGGGAAGGGGGAAAGAATTTAAGGGATTGGGCCCTCCCTGTACTGCCTGTCTCTAAAGGAGGGCAGGCCATGTCCTGGCAAAGACATTAGCCAACTGCCCAGAGAGAACGAGTTACTTTCATGGTCCACAGGCTCTTCCATCCAGCTGGGAAGTCCCATGCTGCCACAGGCTGTTGGATTCAGTCTGTCTGCACCTCTCTGTGTGGTCTTGTGGAAGTTCTTTACTATGATGAGCTTCTGTGGCTGTAAATAGATAGGAATAGTGCTCCCCTCCCAGGCAACTCAGAGGGTCCCATAGTGTGGCAGGTGCGGGGCAGCATTTGACATGACCACTTGCCTCAGTAGCTGCTGCCATCCTTGCACCTTGACTTGACACCCCCCCCCCCCCCAAGGCTGTTTCTTCCCTACAGGTTAAGCCATGATTTTGTGACACCAGCTATGAGCAGGCTGGAGCCATCTTTGGTGAAACCAACCCCAGGCATAACACCTAGGTTTGATTCCAGGTGAGTGAGTACCAAGAGCAGCCCTGGCGTATAAGTGATGCTCCTGAATCTTTGGGCTGAACTTCTCACCAGCGGCCCCTCCCCTTACCCTGATGAGGGGGAGCGAGCACTGGTCTGTCATAACTAGAAGGCCTATGCTTTTAGCCTTCTGACTCTGGTCGGATGGTTTTGGAAGCTGAGTAGTTGCTTATCCCTGTATTCTTGGAAAGTTACTGTGAAGGCCAAGGGGTAGTAGGATGGTAGCGGGCGCTGCTAATCCCAGCTCTTAGTGAGAATGAGTGAGTGCTCCAAGGGAGGATGCTCACAGAGCCATTCTCCAGGCTGCTTGTGTGTGCTGCGTGCTCCTGCTCTCGTGTAGACAGAAACAAGGAAGCAGAGCCGTAACTTCAGGGAGTAGAACAAGGATTTATCTCAGATGAGGAAGACTTTTCACTTTTTTATTAATTTTGATTGTTCAAGGCAAGGTTTCTGTGTAGCCCTGTCTGTCCTGGAACTAGCTCTGTAGACCAGACTGACGTTGAACTCATAGAGATCTGCCTGCTTCTGCTGGGATTAAAGGTGTGTGCCACTACCGCCTGCCAACTTTCCATTTTAATTCCTACTCCACTGTTTCCAGTGACATCTATTTAACGTCATTTTGGAAGAAATACATATCGGAGTTCTGGGTAGAGGAGGATGGTCTCAGGGATTAGTGTGATGTCTTGAAATCACCATCCTTTGACCTTGGAGAGTGCCTCGGGATGGAAGCTCTTAGCTACCCCTAGAAGCACAGGAACCAGTGTGGTTCTGGTTCTGTGGATGGGTGGGTGATGGGCACCCGTACGGAGCTTTGGCCTTTAGTTTGCATGGGTACAAGTTGACTTTTGCTGGATGTATGTTTGATAATTGCAGCCTCCTTTCTCCAGCTGTGTTTAGTTAGTCATTACAGCTTGAGAAATGTTTTCCCTAAATTTAGAATTTGCCTTCTTAGAAACGTGTGATTTGAAACTACAGCCTGAGACCAGATGGGGTTGGAAGAGCTTGTTGTGAGGCTGTCATTATTCAGTCTGCCAAGCCACCTTCACAGAGTTTTCCAACTTTTAGGGTTTTCAAGACCCCAGGCCTGCGCACTCCAGCAGCCAGGGAGCAGATTTACAACATCTCCATCAACGGCAGCCCTCTCGCTGACAGCAAAGAGATCTCCCTCACCGTGCCTGTGGGGGGCGGTGCAGTAAGTAGCGCCCTGGGAAGCCAGGCCCCAGTATGCTGCACAGCGAAGCCTCTTTCCCTAGTTGTGTCCCCACACCTGCTTCAGAGGCCCTGAAGACTCCCCTCAGTGGGTGGGTCCTAGTCACCACCCCGCCTCAGCACTCAGAACCCGGTGCTCTCTCCCAGGGGCAGGGCCCAGCCCTGGGTTCCATCTCTCCCTCAGCTGTCTTCTGCTACCCTTGAGAAGCAGCTCAGTGGTGGTGCAGTGGGTGTGGAACGCTGCCGTCTGTGGTGTGGACAGTCAGGGCTATTAGAAGGGGCACAGAAGAAGGCACAGCAGGGGTCTGGAGACATCATGAAACAGACTGGCCCGGCTTCTCAGTGCTGCAGGGAGCAGTTGCCAGTCTGCATGAGGGGAGGGCAACTGACTGCAGATTTGATCTGTGTGGCATTGTAGTTGTGTAACCCAGCCAGTGGTCCGCTGATAGCATTAACTGTGCCATAGTCCCTGAGTCTTTAGCACACTGGTACCACCCACCTACACTGTCATCTCTCCATCTGAGCTGTCTTCTGTCACCACATGCAGAATATTAAGGGGACCTTGAGTACCCTGGCTGCTGGTAGAGCTTCCAGTCCAGAACATGCCATCTGACCCTTTCTCCCTCCGTACAGAGCTTGCGGTTATTGGCCAGTGACTTGCAGAGGGTTGATATTGCTCAGCTGAATCCAGAGGCCCTAGGGAACATTAAGAAGCTCTCGGTGAGTCCTGGGTTTGTCTGCATGTGGAGGAGCTTGCCCTTGACACTGGCCTCTGTGGGACTTGGCAGAGCACAGCCCAGCTCTCTTGATTGTTCCACTGTCAACACTGTTCCGTTTCTGTCTTGGTTTAAATTCTCAGAGGACTAGCCCGCCTACAGCCCAGTCAGCTATGGTTGGCTGTGGGCGGGAGCTTGGAGTACAGGCATGTCTGCTGGAGGCCCATCTTGTGTACGTCAGGAATGGAACAAGCCCTGAGCTAAGATCCTAAATAAGTACTGAGGTGTCATAGACGCCTGTGACAGCCATTCCCCAGCATCAGTGTTCCTCACTGTCTCACTTAAGAAATGAGTCTTCCATTAGTCTCTGATTCGTTTACAGTACAAATAAAGAACAGAAGGAAGAGTCACTCAGATCTAGGCCTGGGAAGCTGGAGGGCCGGCTCAGTGATCAGGAGCGCTAGCTCTTGCAGTTGCCTCCCAGCAAACATTGCAGTTCACAGCCACCTGCAACTCCAGTTCCTGGGGATCTAGTGCTCTCTGCTGGCCTCTGTAGACACTAGACACATTCACACACAGAAAAATAAAAATAAATCAGTCTTTAAAAGCAATCCTTGCTTGGGTAGACTAAGCTGACTGGACTGGCATGCGAGGCACGTCTTGAAATGACCTCTCTCCTCTTTAGACCCGCCTTGCCCAGATCTGCAGCAGCATACGGACCGGCAAATGAGAAGACACCAGAGCAGCACGGGTGGCAGCAGACTGTGGTGGCAGGACACGCACATCTGTCCTCTTCCCCTCTTCCTATGGGTGCTGGATGTCGGGTTTCACCTGCTGACCATGGAGTGGTGCTTTCTGTCTATCTCTGTTTATCAAAGGCCATGTGTTGGTTTGACAGCTCCGTGTCTTGCTGCACACCTCTACTTGGATAGGGAACACAAGCCTAGTTAAAGGCTTTGTGTGTCTGGTGCAGAGTGGCTGAGCCGTCTGTGGTTCATGGTCCCACCAAGTCTGTAGACTGCTTGGAGCATTGTCCTGGAGCGCTTACCAGAGGGCCTGTGTGACCTGTGCCCAGGGCGGGGCAGACCATGCAGAGCAGCGGTCACAGCGCTCTCTGTTAGTCTGTTGCTATTTCAGCCGTCTATAGGCGGAGGTGTTTCAAGTTTTCTTTTCTACTGCTGGGGCTCTCATACATGTTGTTTCTGAGCAGTGGCATTTTAGCTGATTTGTCCTACTGAGAGATTGCTGTTTTCAATAAACGTTGGTTTGCTTTGGTTTTTAAATCAGTCCTCAGCCTGATTGTTGTCTCCAGCTGGGCTGCACTCTCGGGTGGTTTGGGAGCTGCAGCTCCTGGAGTGGGCAGCCCTGGACAGCTGCCTTCTCAGGAGTGTAGAAACCTTTACTATGGGCAAAAGCACTGACCTCCAAAAGGGACCCCAAGATCCAGGGTTGTGGTAGCTCAAGCCAGCTGTGTTCCCCCCTCTGTGTCTCAGGAGCTAAGGAGGATGAGCTGAAAGACAGCACAGTAAACCAGTGTGGGGCTTGGCCAAGAGAGACAGGGCACCCATTGTCGTTCTTCTTGCTCACTCCATGGTCCTGGACTCAAGCAGGCTCTGCCTTCCTCCAGCTCTCCACAGCGATGCTGCATGGATGCTGGTGGCAGAGGACTCTGGGAAAGAACTGGAGTCATCGCTGGGCTTGCTGGGTGTGCACTTTATAAGAGAAGCCACCTCTGGTCGGTGGTAGAATTTGGAAGAGAGAAGTAACAGCCTAGATTAACCACACTTGAGGCTTCCAGCTGGCCCTTCCATCTCTCAGTGTTGAGCCTACCCTCAGGGATTGAGTGGAATCCCACACTGGCCAGAGCCAGCTCTACTGTGGTGGCCTCCATTTCCAGCCCTGGCAGAATAGACTCAGTTGAACAAAATGCAGAGTACACAGTAGGTGTTTCAGCCACACTAGTCCCTCCTCCTAAGGAAGACAGTTCCCTCATCTCAGTGTTTCAAAAAACGGGCTGGATGATGTGAAACAAATTGTATCCTCGGTGTTGGCTTAGTTTAGCAGTAATTTTTGCTTTTCTGATTTTATTTTTATGTATACGAGTGCTTTGCCTATGTTATATATCTGTGCACCACGTGTGCAGTGCCCTCGGATCCCATGAGACCAGGATTACAGACAGTTGTGAGCCACCATGTGGGTGCTGGAAATTGAACCCTTGTCCTTTGGGAGAGCAACCAACCAGTGCTCTTAATTGCTAAGTCATCTCTCCAGTCCCTTGAATGACGTATTTTTAAAAAACAGGAAGCTACCACAAAGACTGCTAGCCTCCAGAAATAAGGCATGGCAGCCTAGACCAGTCGATCAGAGGTGAGACATGGCTTTCTAGTTCAAAGCAGCCCCAGAGGTGACATTTTCCCCTGACCTACTTCATCCCTCTGGATAGTTTGTACCAGAGCTGCTCAGGGTGAAAGGGCAGGTGCACCGTGGTGTCCTCCCTCAAGACCCCAGAGAACTAATAGAAGGTTCCTCTGACTCCTCCGGAGGCCCTGGGATTTTGAGGAGCCCCTTGCTGGACAGATCTGCATGTCTTGCCTTGAGACTAGGTCACCCTGTGAAGTAGTTCATTAGTGAGAGAGGGCATCAAAGCATTGTTCTTTGAAAGCCAGAAGCAAATGTCCTCTCAAGGTAATTAAAGGCCCATCTCGAATAAGTAGGGAATCCTATTCCACACAGGGCTTCCAGCTTCAGGGTGTTCCCCAGTGAAAAGCAAAGCAAATTTCTGTCACAGTGTCCACCTTCTAAGTCTGCCCACCTTTTCACACACTGTGATGGGTTGTTCACCTAAAAGTCAGTGTAACACACACTCAAGGAATATAAGTAAGTAAAACAATTTACTAGGTGTGGCGGTACCCACCTATAATTCCAGAATGTGAGGGTTGAAGGCAGGGGGATCAACCCCTGCACTATCTTATCAAATGTGTGCAGCCCACGCTCAATGCCTACAATTCCTCGTGTGACATAATGCCAAGAACCGTCAGAATGGAGGCATAGACTCACTATGGACACACCCCAAAAGAACTGCAAAGGTCGTTTGGGCAAACCTCATCCTGACTGCAGAGAATTCAAACTGGAGTACAAGACCCACCTGGGGGTTGGGGAGGATATTCACAATCCAGGAGCAAGCTTGGTCTGGATTCTAGGTTTTTCTTTAAAAAAAAATTTTGTGTGCATTGGTGTTTGCCTGCATGTGTGTCTGTGTGAGGGTGTTGAATTCTCTGGAGCTGGAGTTATAGACAGTTGTGAGCCACCATGTGGGTGCTGGGAATCAAACCCAGGTCGTCTGAAAGAGCAGCCAGTGCTCTTAACCACTGAGCCATCTCTCCAGCACCCTTTTTTCAGGGTTTTTTTTTTTTTTTTTTTTTTTGATTTTTGAGATAGGGTTTCTCTGTAGGTTTTGGTGCCTGTCCTGGAACTAGCTATTATAAACCAGGCTGGCCTCCAACTCACAGAGATACTCCTGCCTCTGCCTCCCAAGTGCTGGGATTCAAGGCGTGCGCCACCACCAGTCAGCTAGGTCTTTCTTAAGTAAAGCTGTCGGTCAAAATATTTCCCCTGCCCACACTTACCGTGCTGTAGGCATCTTGTGTTCATCCGTGGCCCCAAACGGTTTCTGATTTCTCTGTTGCCTCATGACTTCAGCTTAACTGGCGAAGGAGTATGCACTGGTGGGCAGTGCAGCAGGGGTGAGGTCAGGAGGGAGATGCAGTTTGCAGAAATGCAAAGGTCAGCCCCGCCTAACAAGGGTGATGAGCTCAGTTTCCCCTGGGAAGACGCGCCCCCCCCCAGGGGGGCAGAAACTAGGCAACACAGCCTCCTGAATCCAGTGCCTAGAATCATGCCTCATTCTTTTTATAATTGCTGTGCAGTAAGCAATTAGATCTTAGCTTCCAGTGCTGGCCACTAGTAGGTGTCTTGTGTCTGGTACACACTGACTGAATCAGATCAGGCTCCCTGCCCAGAGAGGACCACTTCAACTCCCAGCCATACGCTGCATCTTCCTGAGGTCTCACCCTGCTAGTGATAACCCTCCCTACACTCCCCCATCCTTCTCGTGACTTCTGCATCCCTAAAATTAAGGTCATTGTTGGGAGTTGTGTAATTCCCCCTCAAAATCCGGTGTGGAAATCCTAACCCCAATAACTGAACATGACTGTATTTGTAGATGGCATTTTTGAAGAAACAATTAGGTTTAAATGAGGCTGGGCTGGTATGGACCAGATGCAGAGAAACAGAAGATGGCCATGGTCAAACCCAGGGATGCTCCCCTCAGCCTGCAGAAGGAAGCGATACCTTGACCTTGGCCTTTCAGCCCAGATCTGTATGATGGATGATAAGCACGCGTTGCTTACAACACCCAGTGTGTAGTCACCAATGTCATCCTTCTGGAGCTGCCACCACAACTCACACTTCCTATGTGAAACTCACACTTGGGCTTCTCCTTCCTATGATGAGATTTTTTAAATATTTATTTTTTTAATGTGCATTGGTGTTTTGCCTGCGTGGATGTCTGTGTGAGAGTGTCAGATCCTGTGGGCTGTGGGCTGCCTGTGGGTGCTGGGGATTGAACCTGAGTCCTCTGGAAGAGCGGCCAGTGTTAGTGCTCTTAACCGCTGAGCCATCTTTCTGCTTCTCCTTGCCCCTCCATCCAAGCTGCCCTGTCATGCTGGAGCTTCCCTAGTACCCCCCTCTATTCTCTGTGCTCCTGTGCTGGCCTCCCTCCCATGACCCCAGAGGTCAGTCCTAGCTCACATCTCTGCTCCAAGGCCCAGATCTAGTTATCTACCCATGTCCTAAGCAGTCTTCAGGCATCGCACAGCCCAAATCCACCTGGTCATTTCCCATCCCCAGCTCTATGTCTGCCCAGGCACCACTTCCTCCGGCACATATAACTTGCTGGCTTGACTGGTTTTATGAAGAAGCAGCCTCATGACACCCAGTGTGTCCCATGTGCCCAGGCCCATTTCCTGTGTCTCCACTAGACCGTGGCATTCTTCATAGCAGAAGGATCTCAGACGCATGCATACCCAGGGTCTGTGTGCTGGCCGAATTTCCACCCACAACTGCCCAGTGTTTTAACAGTGCCACACAAAAGGACTGTAACGCAGACAGGTTTTATTACTTTGTACTGCATATAGAACCCAAGAAATATAAAAGCATCTCCGGAGTTCCTCAAAGGAGCCTCCACCCACAACCAGCCCCTCCGTCCCTGGGTGGGTGCAGACAGGGCAATATGGGTTCCAGGCCACCTCTCTCCATCCAGCAAACAAGTTCCATGTATAAAAATAGATCCATGGAGGGTCCCCGGCGACCCAGCACCCTGTGTCATGCTGGCGCCAGTGCAGGCCTGAGGCCTCGGACCCCTCAGGATTCTAGGACCTCGCTCCTCATTAGAGGGGAGGTCTACCCTGGACACCGAAGTCCTGCCAACATAGCCAGGGAGCCCTCTGCAGACAGCTGGGGAGGGGAGGAGTTTGACCCTGACAGTGACTGATGTGGCTGAGATAGGAGTGAGGTTCTGATCACCCAAGACAGGGTACTGGTCCCATGAGCCCTGGATGATGGGCCAGTTTTCCCTGGAGGGAGAATGAAGGAAGAGCCTGTGGTGGGGGGTCTCAGTTTCCCCAGTTCTGTCAATGGGGGGCGTAGTATCCCAGTCTATTCCAGCATTCCTGCAGTCACTGAGTCTAGCTGCCCAGGGAGCAAAGAGCCAGCAACGGGGCAGGCCCTGATGAGGGAGGAGCTGCTGCTGGCAGGGCAGCAAGGCCGAAGGCACTGCTGAGTCACTGCCCCCCACCATGGGGTACTCCCCAAAGATGCTGTGGCTTCCAGCCCCCACATCTCTGTTAGCGATCCCTGCTTGGTTTCTGAACCTGCTGATAACTCCATCCACGCTACGGAGAGAACGCTCTACCCCTCAAGGTTATTCAATTCTGACTTTAGCTAAGAAGCCTTCTGGGCATCCTGCAACACATACAGGTCAACGGTCCACCTGCCCATTCTCCCTGTCCCCCAGGAGAAGTCCCCTCCTGCCTCTCCACTCCCCACTGCTCTTTCCAGCCACTGCAAAAACAGAGCAGGGGTGTCCATCAGGAGTGATGTAGAAAACCTTGGCCCCAGCAGTCCTGTCCACACCCAGCAGTCTTCCCGCCCTCCCAGGACGGCTTGCTGTCAAACTCTCCCAGCTGCCAGGGCCCTTGCAGATTGGTCGGCTCAGCACCACACTCCTTCCCGGGCTCCGTGCAGCACACAGGAAGGCAGGCGCTCTACCGAGGAAGCGTGGCATGCAGGGCAGAGCAGCCTGAAGGGGCTCACTCAGCCAGGGTTCACTGGGCTGCCCAGGGAAGAGCGCTGGTGCCATGGGGGAATGGCAACCAACCTTCTCTCCAGAGCCAGCCTTCTCCCTGGATTTTGGTCTGGCATCAACCCTGGCTCTGAGATTATAGGTTCTGACTTTTCCATCTACACGATGGGGCTGAACCTGCCTGTCCAAACCACTCCCTCCTCAGTCTCTTCCTCCTTCTCTCCACCCTCCAGAATGCAGAGCAACCCCCACCCCAAGTCCGTGCTCTTCTGAATCAGTTCCAAAAGATATGAGACAGGCAGGCCCAGGGGGAGCATCAGGACCTGTGTGATCTACTAGGAGCCTGGCCCTCATCCTGCCCTCCCAACCCAAGGCAGGAAGCAGCTCTGGAGTCTCCGCCTGGGGATCCAGTCCCTGAGCTCAGCACGGCTTTCCCGCTTGGGCCTTGGCACTGGGGATCAGACAGACCTAGCCAAGGCATAGGAAGTAAGGAACACCACTCACTGGCCCAGGGTTCCACACCCAGGCAGCTGTGGCCTCTGCCACAACCAATGGATCTCTCTCAGGGACCCTTACTACCTGGCAGGCCAAAAACTCTCTGGGGGAAATGAGATGCTCACTGATTAGGCCCAATCCCCAGTGAGCGTCGAAGACCGAGGGACCTCAAGCGGGAAAATGAAATTGACTGTCTTCCCTAACCAGCTTTGCCCTTGACACCCTAAAATTCTTCCTACTGTTATCTCTGCGGTCCTCTCCAGGGATCTGAACCTCTTTTTTTAGGACCACTAGGTCAGCAAGGTGTTGAGAGGAAATATGAAATGGAGGGGGACAACGTGGTACCAACCAGCTCAGGGCCCACTAAGAGTAAGAGAGCACTCACTCCTCCCACCCAAGGGGGGTGTAGCTTACAGGTCCTTGGGCAGGATTGAGCTGCTCAGACCTGCACCCCCTGACCCTGTAGCTGCAGCACTCGAGTCTGCAAGGCGTTGATCCCACTCAGGAGGGCTTCTCGATGCTCAGCGGAAGAGATGCCCAGGCTCCCCAGGTCTCTGCAATGGGTGACAGTCACATCCAGAGACCCAGTTCCTCTCCTTTTCTCCCATGGAAGTCAACCCCCTCCCTCCCCTTCTCTGGACAAGGAAGGGCCCAGAACCAGGACAGGCGGGGCCTTCCCATCTAGGGTAGGGGCTCTCTTGGGTTCCCTGAACCCTGGCCTTGCCCTTGGCTCCTTAGACTCACTGGGCGGTCATCTCGGCCACAGCCTCCAGGCTCCCGTAGCCAGCTGCAGAGAAGTTGTCCTTGTAGCGGCACAGGTCCAGAGCCTCCAGCCAGGCACCCACAGAGCCAAAGGAGGGGAAGGTAGAGAAGGCACGGTCCGCCAGGGGGGTGGGAGGCCTGGGGAGCAGAGAAACCACAGTCAGTCGACAACCAGGGTGTGGCCCCAGACCCAGTCACTCTCTTGAGAAGCACAAAGGGACAAGGGGGAAAATAAGGAGGGATTAATGTGCCTCCCGTGGGCACACAAAAGGCCCTGAAGAAGTGGACCAGGGCACTCAAAAGTGGAGAGCTGAATAAATTAAAGGGCAGAATCCTGGACATGACTGCCATGAGGTGACATGTGCTTGAAGCAGGTGGGGACGTTGGATCATCTGGACAATGGGCGGAGCTTCACACCTGACGGGTGCCATGGGGCAGCTGGCTGCACTTGGGACAAGCCAGTATGGCTGACTGGCCTGTCTCGGGGGCTGGTGAGGACGTACCTGAGACAGGTGTTCGCAGCACACTTGGAGGGCTCTGGCTCCTGCCCCATCTTGCTCAGGATGCTGTGGATCTGGGAGAACCTGGGCCGCTCCCCAGGGTCTTTCTGCCAGCAGTCAAGCATTAGTCGGTGCAGCGGGGAGGGACAGTTCCTGGGGGGTGGCAGCCGGAAGCCATCCTCCACAGCCTTGATCACCTGGGCTCCAGAGACAGGGAGCAGACAGGAAACTTCAGATTGCCCAGCATACCCACCACCACCACCACCACCACCACCACCACCACCACCACCACCACCACCACCACCACCACCATCCCAAGGACGACTCTAGGCAGGATGGGAGTAGAAGAGAGGTCAGGAAGCTGGAGCCATAGGTCACTTACATCTTGTCCGGACATGTCCCAGTAGGGCCGCTCCCCAAAGGCCATCACCTCCCACATGACAATGCCAAAGCTCCACACATCACTAGCAGAACTGAAGTGGCCAAACTGAAGCGTCTCGGGAGCTGCCCAGAGTGCTGGGCTCCGGCCACTCTAGAGGTGGATAAGCAAGGCAGGGCAGGACAGCACTGAGTCACCAGCAGGCCCGCACCACCCAGTTCCACACATCCTCCTCCACCCCTTCACAGCTGAGGAAGCAGTCCAGCTGACAGGGATGGTACCATCACAGGGGAGGGACTAGGTAGGGAAGGACCACCACCAGCAGGGAGCAGGCAGAGCAGAGGTACAGAGATCAGGAGACTGCCGGGTGTGGCCGGCAGAAGTAGCTGGTAGAACCAGAGAAGGGAGCTCCTTACCATGGTGGTGTAGACAGCTTCAGCTCGGTCCCGGGGACCCCGCCCAAAGCCAGAGATCTTGCAGATGAGGCCGCTGCTGACGAGCACTCGGCGGGCTGCCAGGCCCCGGTGCACATAGCCCATCTCTGACAGATACTTCATGGCCGACGCCAGCCCAGGCAGCAGACCCATCAACTGTGAGGCCATCAGCTCCCCCTCGTGATGCTGTGGAATGGGTGAAGACTGAGGCCAGGGCCGTACACTCAGATCACCCAGGAAGCCACTAAGTCCCTCTGGGATTCAGTGTACCACGAGCGGCAGGTCAGCCTGCCCAGTGGGAACAATGCCCAATCCTGAGCCCCAAGAGAAAAGGGAAGAGACGAGAAAAATATGACCTACGTGCCCCTCTCCAACCCAGGACTCCAGCCACTCACCCTGAGGAAGTCATCAAGGGCCCCGAGGTCCATGTACTCAGTGACAATCATCAAGGGGTTTCCTGTGCCGGGGACGGAGACACGCTGCGTTGCTGCCTCTACCTATGTACACCCTTCCCCCACCAGCACCACCTCAGCCAAGACAGCCAGATGCAGAGCCAAGCTTTTTAATCTTGCCACTGGCCAGCTAGCCCATAGATCCCACCCACTCAGCCCCACCCCACCCATCCCCACCCCCCACCTACCATCCACCCTGGTGCTGAGGTACGAAAAAGTCAACTGTCCATAGTGGGACAAAGGACCAAGTCAGAGCTGCAAGGGGTCAGCTAAGAAAGACCATTCAAGGGGAAAGTGGCCCACTCCCCAAATGTCACTGCAAATTGGAAAGATCACTCTGGGTCAGCATGGCTACTCCAAGAGAGGGGGTCACCCTGAGTCACTGGAAAGAAAGTGAACTAGTGAACTAAGGTTGTGCCTGAGCCCACCCAGTACCCAGCCGAGTACAGGATGCCCAGTGCCAGGCCTACCTCGGGTGACAACACCTTCCAGCCGGACAATGTGGCTGTGGTCAAACTGCCCCAGGGTGAGGGCCTCAGCCAGGAAGCTGAGCCTCTGCGAGTCAGAGCAACCATCCCTCAGGGTGTGGACGGCCACAGGCAGTTCCTGGCGACCGGGCAGCTGCAGGCAGCCACAGCACAGGTCCCCAAACCGACCTGAGAAGAAAGAGCAGCTCAGACTCCCGCCAGCAAATGGAGGAGGAGACTCTGGGTCATGGGTCATTTCCAGCTTGCTGTGGGAAGTTTCAGAGTTCGAATCCTAGCCTCCTGAGTAACAGCAATGTCGCCTTGGGTTTCATCTCTTTCTTTCCTCTTGGCCTTAGCTTCCTTCTCTGTGACAGAGACAGTAACTTTGCTCGCGCCTACCCATCAAAGGTCCTTGAACCCAGGGAAGCCAAGGGCAGATGGCAATGAGATCTACTCTGCCCAACAGCTGCTTCCTGACTTCTGTAGTGAAGGTTCCAGGGCGAGGCTGTTTCTTGGTGCAAAGGTGACTGAGGGTTGTGAACCGCCAAAAGGAGACTGATGCTCAAAATCAGCAAGGCCCTACCCTCAGCCTGGCAGAGTTCCCAAGGCAGCCCTCAGGGTGGCGGATGCCACGCCCCTTATGGGGGTGGGAAACAGGCTCAGAAACGGAGGACGAGCCTTTAGTCGCTCAGCTCCTCCGTGGTCAGACTTTGCTTACTGTAAAGACCCCTCCCCACTGTCCCATAAAAGCCTGAGACTAAACTGAGAGCCCCTCGGGGAGGTTATCGGCAGATGTCCCACGGTGACCTAGGTAACGGAGGAGCAAGGACAGAGCCACAAACACCTCTGGTGGGTGTCGTGGGCGGGGCGGGGGCGTGTTTTCCTGGGAAGGGGTACCCTCTTGCGGAGGCGGGACTTCCGGCCATCGGGTGGGACATGGAGGGGGAAGCTGGCTGAAAAGAGGTAGGGATAGCAGGGAGGCAGGGCTTTCCCCAGTGGGTGTTGCCTGGTGGGTGGGGTTTATCCAGTGGGCAGATCTCCCTGATGAATCCAGACTTCTAGGGTCCAGGGCTTGCCTGCTCCCAAGCTCTTCTCCAGGGTGACACTTTTGGCATCTAGCTCCTTGGCGAATAGATGCACAGCCTGCAACGGGTCCCCGCAGCTCTGGGGATCTAGAAACGTGCGGCGTGTCGGGACTTTGACTGAGAACACAGAGAGAGAGCGCCTGAGGAAAGGGGTCTCATTGCTGGGGTAACAGGAGGTGACATTTGGGACAGGGTCGAAGACGGGGGTCTGTGCGGCAGAGACAACTCACAGTGGAAATACAGTTCCTCTTCATCGTGGGCATCCCCACTTCCTTTGCCGTTGCAGGGCCTGTGGGGGTGCAGAGACATCCTTTCATTAGGGGACCCCAGCCCTTCCCACTTCACCAGGCTCAGGGCAGCACCTCTTGGTCCCCTCAGAAAGAAAAGCTCTGTGCCCCTTCTGGGGAGGGACTTTCTTGTCCTGCTGGCTGAAAGGCTTCTTTTCATTCCAATTTTAATTGATTTTCAGATTTATTCATTTATTTATACAGTGTGTGTGTGTCACTCAGAGGACGAGTGACAAAGCTGGTTCTCCCTCCTCCTTGTGGCTACTTGCCATCAGCCACATGGCAAATGCCCTTATCCACTAAGCCATCTCTCCCCCGCCACCCCCCACTTTCGTTTTTCAAGACAAGATTTCTCTGGGTAGTTTCTACTGTCTTCCTGGAACTTGCTCTGTAGACCAGGCTGGCCTAGAGATTCACTGCCCCTACCTCCCATGTGCTGAGATTAAAGGTGTGCGCGACCATGTCCAGCTCACAACCCCCCTTTTGTCTTTCATTTTTAAAAAGCATTGTAATCTTTTAAAAATTACATCTCTTTCATATTCTCTCTCTCTCTCTCTCTCTCTCTCTCTCTCTCTCTCTCTCTCTCTCTGTGTGTGTGGTGTGACTCCTGTGGAGGTCAGAGGACAATTTGAGGGGATAGCTTCTCTCCTTCCATCCTGTGGGTCCCAGGGACGGAACTCGGTCAGCAGACTCCATGGCAAGCATTTTCACCCACTGAGCCACCTCTACTAAACAGTTCAATTTTCCCTCTCGTCTTCCTTCACTTTTGCTGCCTCCAGTTGCTTTTCTGTGGTTTACAATCCAACAACTTTCTCCCTTCAGCACACAAATGATCCTAAGCCTAGATCTCTAGGCTTTCAATTCCATCACCGCTCCTGGTGTTTCTGCTGGGAGACAGACTCCAGAGGTGTGCAAGCCCACACTCCTGATATAAAGCCCCACTCTACCCTGTGAGGAATAACAGGCTGATCTGTCCTGACCCAGAGGAAAAGCCCATAGCAGGCTGGATCTGGCATTCTAAGGCAGGGCTTTCCTGGTTCCATGAAGACTCTGGCTTTTGTTCTGGGAGCAAAGGAAGGCGCTGGGGGACCTTGAGCAGGGAAATGCCCTCATTCCATTTACATTTCATATGAGTTTTTTCCCAACTTGCATTTAAGAAAGAAGATGTTGGCTGCCACTCTCTGGTCCCCTCAGGAGATGGCAGTAGCTTGAGCTATGGGGTGGCCCATCCTGGGCAGAGGGGAGAGAAGTGTGGAGGAATAAGAATATGACAGGGCCATAAGACTTGAAGATTGCAGAGGGCTGGAGGAAGACTGAAGAGTTGCCCAGATGGTTCATGGAGAGCCACTGCCGAGCAGAGCAAGAGAAAGTTCAGGCTCAGACATCTGAGCTCCTGCGAGGGTGGGAGATGCAGGGCGGGGAGTGGGGTGGGGGGTGGGAGGTGAAATCTACCGGTAGGGAGTCTGATGGATGTTTCTGGAACTTGGAAGGTAGTAGATCTGCTCTGAAAATACAAACACAGGGACTGTGAATTCTGTCCAGGGAGACGAGGGAGCCAGAACGGAGGCACTGGGAATAATTAGGCTGGACTGGGGAGAAGAAAGCTGCAGACGAGGATGAGAAATAGAAGGGAAGAGGAGATGATGCCCCAGAAACCAAGGGAGGAGAAAGCAGGGACAGAGACGGGGTCTTATGAAGACAGGGAGAGGGCTGGGGAACAGTTTGCAAAGAGAGGCATGTCACAGGAGATAGTGGCACACCAGAGAAACCCTGTCTGGGAAAAAAAAAAGGAGATAGTGGCATGAAGGGACTCTGACTTGTGCCCTTTGCCATCTAACCATGTGCTCGTGCATCCAAGCATCCCCCACGCCGTGGCTGTGGGACTGGGTGGCTCGGTGTTTCTCTTCAATAAAATCATGATAAAGATAGCCCTGCCTAACAGCATCCGGGTAATAAAGAGCTTACTGTTATAATGCAGATTTTTAAATTTCTGTTTTTTTTTTTTGTTGTTGTTTTGAGACAGGGTTTCACTTTTAGTCCCGGCAGCCTTGCATCTCGCTATGCAGACCAGGCTGTCCTCAAAGGTGTGTGCCATCACGTCTGGCTTATAGTGTGGATCTGGACTGCCTCTCAAAGGCTTAAGCGACAAATGGCTCGGTCCACAGCCTGGGGTGATAAAAAAGAAGTGGTGTGGTCTCGGAGAAAGAAGTTGGGTCGCTGGCAGCACGCCCTTTGGGAGAATATTGTCACCCCAGTCCCTTCCCGACTCACTGCTTCCTGAATGCCAGGGAAATGAGCAGCTGCCTCTGTGCTTGCCATGGTGACTTGCTACCCACAGGACCAAAGCCAAGTGGCTGCAGACCAAACTTTTGAAATTGTGAGCCCCCAAAAACTTCTTATAAGTTGATTATCTTGTATATTTTGTCAACAACAGATGGCTAACACACTTTACTAAGCCTCAGAGTGTCATGGTTTGAATGAGAATGACCTCCATAGTCTCATACATTTAAATGCTTTGTCCCCAGTTGGTGGAACTGTTTGGGAAGGATTGAGGAGGTGTGGCCTTGTTAGAGTGGGTGTGGCCTGATTGGAGGAAGTGTGTCATGAGGGGGGGGTTTGAGATTTCAAAACTCATGCAATTCCCAGTTAGCTCCCTCTCCAAGCCTTGTGCGTGTGGATCAGATGTAATCTCTCAGCTTCTGCCCCCTGGCATGCCTACCTGCTGCCATGATACTCACCATGAGGTCATGGACTCTGTCTTCTAAGCTGCCTGGTCTGGCTATTTGAAAGAAAATGACCCCCATAGCCTCAGAGAGTGGCACTATTAGGAGGTGTAGCCTTGCTGAAGGAGGTGTGACTTTGTTGGAGAAAGTGTGTCACAGGCAGGGTGGGCTTTGAGGTCTCAGAAGCTCAAGCCCGCCTATAGTGGCTCACGGTCATGGCCTGCAGATCCAGATGTAGAACTCTCAGCTCCCTCTCCAGCGCCATGTCTGCCTGCGTGTCACCATGCTCCCCGCCATGACGGTAATAGACTAAATCTCTGAATGGCAAGCCAGCCCCAATTAAATGTTTTCCTTTATTAAGAGTTGTTTGTGGCCATGGTGTCTCTTCACAGCACTAAACTCCTAAGACCCCTTGGTCATGGCATCTTGCTTGACACTGTGCTAGAAAAGTAACTGAGACACAGTGCTCTTGTGGCGGGGGGGGGGGGGGTTAAGCGAGGGGCATTGTGAGCAGCAACGTGTTCCAGAAGCGGTAAGAGGGGATGGGGCTCCATTCCAAGTGGAAAGACTCACGCTGCCTAACAGGAAGGCTCCTTCTCTAGAGCAAAGCAATGAGCATGCCTGTGAAGCAGGTGGGTCTCCAGCCTTGATTGGGGGACACTGAGGGACCATCGCTGATGCTGGAGAGCAGGGCTGCAGACGTGGCTGACAGAATAAGGGTCAAGGACCTGGTCTTGGGGGCCACAAGTAGAACTGCCTTATACACCCAGTGGTAGAGCACTCCCAAAGGGGATAGCCGGAGGGCGATGAGAGGCAGAAGATGGGGACTTAGGAATAAAACCTTGAGAAACCAAGAGGCCAGGCTGGCCACCCAGTGGCTGCTGAAGTCGCCTAGATGACTGATGGGACCCTTACACATGGCAGGGACCATCCAGAGCAGAGGAGTGGGGATGAGGGAAGGCTGACCAGAATTAGCCATAGAGATTTTGGAGACCTGAGATGGGGGGGGGTGCACAGGAAGTAGTTGGGAAGGGCTTAGAAGGATGCATGGTCTTTTCCATCTGGGAGTGCGGAAGTGCAGGATCAGCTGACTGTCCCTCCGTTGCTCTTTGGAGTTTCAGGTTTTTAACCCAATATCTGATATCTGACTTCCAAGTTTTATTTAAGAATAGAATAATGTAAGTACTCATTTCAACTATGAAATAAAGTCTGTATGAAAATGTTATGATGAGGGCTAGGGAGATGGCTCAGTACTCTAGCGCCAAAGGAGCTAATCTACACACACACACACACACAGAGGCCATCACTCTCACACATACACATAAATTTAAATAACCCTTTAAAGAGAAAATTCTGTAATGAAATCCCTGACTTAGTATGATAATAAGCTCCCTGGTTCCCCCACAGAAGGGCAGTTTGACTTGGAGTCAGCAGCTGTCTTCCCAGCCTGCTCCAGTGCACCTGTCTCTGTGCTTGCTGCCACAGCTCAGGGAGTTAAAGCCAGGATGAGATGCTCCCTACGGGTGCCCATTCCTGCTTTTCCAACATGCCCGGAGCATGGACCTAAAGTGAAGCTCCATGAAGAAGGAGCTCCCTACCCTTGTCCGGCCTCTCCTCCCTTTTTTTTCTTTTGCGACAGGGTCTCTCTATTGTGCCCTGGCTAAGGTTGTCCTGGAACTCTCTGTGTAGACCCAGATTGACCTTAAACTCACAGAGCTCCACCTGCCTCTGCCTCTTGAATGCTAGGATTAAAGGTATGTGCCACTATACCCAGACTGTCCTGTCTCCTTGACCCACCTTGCCCAGGCACAAATGGCTCCCAGATCTTCAGGACAGACACCTCTCCTCCATCACTCACTACCAGTGCTTTGGTCAAGGCCATGCCAATAGCCAGTGTCAAAGAAACACTCGTGGGCTGGAGAGATGGCTCAGAGGTTAAGAGCACTGACTGCTCTTCCAGAGGTCCTGAGTTCAATTCCCAGCAACCACATGGTGGCTCACAGCCATCTGTAATGAGATCTGGTGCTCTCTTCTGGCGAGCAAGCAAGCAGACAGACAGGACACTGTATATATAATAAATAAATAATTAAATAATTTAAAAAAAAAAAAGAAACACTCGCCCGTCCCTCTGGCTCACAGGTGACTCCCCAGTCAGCCCACTTTTCCTCTACACCCAATTCCAACCCACCAGGTCTGTCTACCGCAGCTCTAGACTGCAAATACCAAGGGGCCTCTGGGCATCGCAGGATGGTCCTCAGAAGGGTGGGGAATACACAGGGCTGAAGCCTCTGCTTTGTCCAAAGGAAATGGAATTTTCTTTCAGCCAGACCCAACCAGGCTCCAGCCCTGTCTCCCCCACCCCTTCTCAGCCTGCAAGCTTCTTTGTGGGGAAGGACACGGCTCAGCCTGATGGGTTTCCCTCCCTGTCCTCCTCTCTCTCCCATCCACGTACTGACTTTCTCTCTTTGCTTGTGTTCAAGGGGCTCCAGATCCCTTGGGGGCCAGAGCTGGGCGTCTCCGAGTGCCTCG
Source organism: Alexandromys fortis (assembly GCF_014885135.2). Classification (NCBI taxonomy): domain Eukaryota; kingdom Metazoa; phylum Chordata; class Mammalia; order Rodentia; family Cricetidae; genus Alexandromys; species Alexandromys fortis. Next base: position 16,444,350 of record NW_026067894.1, read on the forward strand.
GGAGAATCCTAATCACACCGGAGCAGCTGGAGCGTGATTCCATCCTCAGAGCCGCCTTCTGACATTTAATGAGTTAAGGAGCTAAATCCCCTTCATCCCAGCAGGGCTGAGCTAGCTGCAGTGCCTGCAGCTGGTGCTTGAGAGGCGGCGTGTGGGGGAAGGGCCGTACTGGCCAAGCTAGTGTCTCTTTTGAAGGGAGGGAAAGTAAGACAAGGGTCTGGTGCAGGCCAGCCTGAAGTATAGGGCTTGAACCCCTGACCCTCCAGCCTCCACCTCCTAAGTGCTGGGGTTGGCGGCTCTTAGGGTCCCAGGCAGCACTGGGATCTATGTAGCAGTGTGTTTGAGTCTGTCTGTGTGTGTGTGTGTGTGTGTGTGTGTGTGTGTATGGCAGGTGCACTTACAGGCACTTGTGTGTACATATTTTATACACGTGGGGACAGAACCCACCAGAGGTCACCAGGATGAAACCAACTACCTACCTCCTCCAGATAGCCAGCACACTCATCACAGAGCCCAGGACCAGCAGGGCTGAGACGGTCACAACTGTGACAACGACAGCAGGACTCTGGTCTCTGGACCCCGAGGCAACTAGGGAAAACAAAACAGAGCAGGGGGCTGAGGCAGGCAGAGGACTAGGCTACCGGGCAAGCACCAAGAGAGACTCTTGTCTCAGACACTTGGGAGATCCTTCAGCCCCTGGGCACACAGGAGCACCAATGCCCAGAGTGGCCTTTGGAGTGCCAAACACCTCTGCTCGTAGGCAGGGCTGCTCTACCGCAGCCCAGCTCTGAGAGGAGGCAAGAGATCAAGCAGCTGGGGCTGACCTCTGCTTATGCCTTTCAGGGGGGCAGAGACTTCAGAAGCTCTGCAGGGTCACAACCTCTGTTTAGAGTTCCTTTTCCAAAAGAGTATCCGCCAGCAGCAGTACGATAACTCTGAGCACACAAGTGTCTAAGACAGGCTGCGTGTACCTGAACTATATTGCCCGGTCTCACACAACAGACCTGCAAGGGTCACTGTCTCCAGTTCAAGTTGAGGAAACTGGTTGAAGAAATCTACCTAAGGTGTCCAAAATCACACAGCTAGCGCCAAGTGATAAACACAGGATTTTGTGGGGTTTTGTTTTGTCTTTGAAATGGAGTATCCCGTAGCCTTGGCTGGCCTCTAACTCGTGTAGCCAAAGATGACTTTGAACTCCTGACCCTTCTGCCTCCAGCTCCCAAGTGCTGAGATGACGATCATGTGCCACGGTACCTAGGTGAGCCCAAGACTGGAACCTGTCCCCGACAACCTCTGCCTGATGCCAAAGCAGCTCCGAAACTGGACAGACATGCCCAGGACCCCAGTCTGACTAAAGAAGTGCACAGGCTGAGAGGCAAAACTAAGTAAGTTAACAGACAATACTTAATATAGAAAGAGAATGAGAGGGGCTGGAGAGATGGCTCAGTGGTTAAGAGCATTGCCTGCTCTTCCAAAGGTCCTGAGTTCAATTCCCGGCAACCACATGGTGGCTCACAACCATCTGGAATGAGGTCTGGTGCCCTCTTCTGGCCTGCAGACATACACACAGACAGAATATTGTATACATAATAAATAAATAAGTAAATAAATAAATAAATATTTTTTAAAAAAAGAAAGAAAGAGAATGAGAGAAAGAGAGAGAGAGAAAAAGGGGGGGCGGGTGGTGAGGAGGCAAGCAGAGCGCAGAGCAGAGGCCAATGCTTCCTTCTTGAGGTCCCTGAGGAAGCCAGGCCTGGAAGACTGACAGACTGTGGTTGCATCCCAGGCCCTGATGCACAGGTGGGGCCTGGAAGACGGTAAGCAGCCCACAAAACTGGAGGCTACACTGTCCAGAGGCAGAGGGTTATGGGGTGAAAGCTGAGTCGGGATGGGACAGGGGAGCTTGGAGAGTCACAACTAGAGAATCTTGGATGCAGGCTCAGGAGAAAGAACCACCCTGAGGCTCACGAGGAGTGGGGGACAGATTCCTGCCTGGCTGGAGAGGAGAGGACAGGGACAGCCAGTGGGGGTGCGAGTGAGGATGGATAGCAGGGGTTTGAGAAGGGAAAGATTCGGAATAACTGTTAGGGAGGGGAAGTACCGAACGCTAACTGTCTTTAGCAGCTTCAGGGTGAGGAAGGAGGAGGAATGGCTCAAATTTGGGGACCATGGCGATGTGGCCAGCCATACAGGGTGTGCTGAGGTGGGCTTTGGCTCAGATGGCTTCGTCCAAGCAACTGCCTTCCCTACTCACTTACTTCCACTCGTTCAAAAAGACCCCAGCCTTAAGACACAGCTCTAATCTCCTCCTGCCAGCACCTGCCCCGAGGCAGCAAGACGTGTGTTCTAGCCTCCCAGAACCCTTCTCTCTCCACACCCTTATCTTCACCTCCCTTTGGGCTTCCAGCATTTCCTATCTTGGATTAGAGTTGTGTAGCAGGTTGGGAAGAAGTCTTATCTTGACAGCTGGTGCCAGAATGCCTCTTAAGGGGAGTTGACTTTGCGAGGGGGGGGCAGGTGTGGGGGGACAAAGGGGGGTATACTTCCCTGAACTGCTCTGGCTAGAGAGTGGTGAGATCCTGAGGGCTGGGGCCAAGGAAGGCTGAGCAACCAGAGGAAGCTGCTGGCACTCACACTGAAAAGGGGATGATGGACAAGGAAGGGAAGGCAGGACTGAGGAGGGGGAAGAGGTAAGCGCAACACCAGGAAGCAGGGTGGTGTGTGTGTGTGTGTGTGTGTGTGTGCGCGCGCGCGCGCGCGCGCGCGCGTGCGCGCGTAGTTCTAGATCAGGAATTCTAAAGTTCAGCTTTTCTTTTGTTGTTAGAACTTTGAGATGCAATTTATACACCACTACTTCTCTCCCTCTTCCTTCCTCTTGCTCCCTTCCTTCCTTCTTTATTGTTTCTTGAGCCAGGATTTCATAAGCCCAGGCTGGCCTCAAACTCTCAGTTTCCCTTCCCTTCCCTCCCCGAGTGCTGGGATTCGAGGTCAGCACCTGTTTAGGTGCTGCTCAGGCCGACCTTGAACTCTGTGTAAAGGCACTTGGCCTTGAACACCTTTTGATCTTCCTATCCCAAACCTCACAAGTGCCCGAATTACTGGCCTGTGCCACCTTGCCCAGCTTTTATTCGCTCTGTTTAAAATGTGCAGGGCTCACTTTCATTGCCCCCTTCCAGGTCCCCTTTCCTTCAGGGAAGCTGGATTCACAGGCAAAGCCTGAAGGCGGCAGAGGGTGGGGGGAGTGGGATGACAGGACAGTGCCCCAAGATGGATCTTTGTCATGGCAGAAAGAAGAACAGCAGGAAGGATCCAGCAAGGTCCAGAAAGGTGATTTTGAGAAGCCTGGGAAAGAGGCTCTGTCACTGAAGATGTAGCCTCCAAGAAGGGACTCAACAGCTGTCCCCGAGGCCTCTGCAGTGTACAGGGAAGATTCCCCGTGGGTGGCTGCAGATGGATCTCAAATTGTTTGACTAAGTAGATACAGAGCGGCAGTTCTGTGACTCCCTTCCAGATACTCTTGTCCCTGCTCCCCCGCGGCCTACATCCAGCACCCTCCCGGTGCACATCACTTACCTTCCCCTGGGGTCTGCACTTCAATGCTTGGGTTGAAGCTCTGGGCTTCCCATGAAGGCCCTGGGGAGGCTGCCCGGATCTGAAAAACGTATCTGGTAGCAGGCTTCAGGTTGGTGACAGTGACAGCCGGTGCCCCTGTCTTCACTGTGGAGTACATCTGTTCACTCTGACCCTGGAGAGGACAGAGCAGTGAGGCCCAGACCCATGAGTATGAGAGGGAGGAGGGGAGCAGGGAGACAAGGAACTTCCCTTCATTTGGGTGGGGGAAGCTGACCCAGATCATCTTGGGAGACAGAAGAGATTTCTCCCATAGGATGCCCAGCGCCTCTCTCAAGACTCATCCCATAACAGGCCAGAGCTTCCTTTGCAAGGGGTGCCCAGGTGGTGACTACCAGGGCTTGGAAGTCCAGGGGTGAGGTAGGCCTGAGTCCAAACAAGCCACACACTGCCACCTTCCCTGTCCTTGACACTCAGGAGGCTCCCCCCCCCCATAAAGACTTGCTTAGCTAGAGAAGAGGGAGAATTCCGGCTCTGACTGGTGAGGACCTACTGGAGGCCACCCACTGTGCTGGGCCACACACCCAGTACAGCCCTTATGCAGCTCCCCAGAGTCAACATTTCTCTCTCCTTGTTAAGCAAGGGCGGGGGGGGGGGGGAACACACCTCTAAATCTTTCAGGTCTGCCCTTTGCTGTACCCCAGTACAGCTGGCACCCAAAAGTCCTCAGAAGGCTCCTTGTGTCATTTGATTCTGCCCACACCTTATCAGGGTTCTTACCACACTCACAGACTGGAAAGTTAAATGCCCACCTATAGCCTGTGATCCTCCTTTTCTTTGACAGTGACATTAGTGGCCACAGGGCAGACTTTGACTCAACAAGAACTCCTTAGAATCTCCTCTGAACATCTGAATGGTCAAATAATCTTTAGTGTGATGGTTCATTTGACCTTGGAGGTCAAAGGTATCGGCTAGGTGTCTTCTTCTATTGCCCTCCACTTCTTTTTTGAGGCAGGGTTTATCACTGAACCTGGAGCTTGCTGATTAGGCTAGGCTGGCTGGCCCGCAAGCTCTGAGGATCGCTTTGTCACTACCTCCCCAGTGTTAGGGTTCCAGATGTGTGGGAATTCAACCCACGCTCTGCAAGTGTTTGAGTCTCTGAGCCAGTTTCTGAGTCTCATCACAGTTAATAGTTGCTGTCAGCTTGACGGGGCATGGAGTCTCTGGGGGTGTCTGTGAAGATGTTTCCACAGACGTTCAACCGAGGAGGGAAGACCCACCCTGAATGCATGCAGCATCCTCTCCGAAGGCGTGGAACCAGTAAAAAAGAAAAAACGAACTGAGTATCAGCCCTCATCTCTCTGCTTCCTGACTGCAGACAGCGTGCGACCAGGAGCCTCACACACTCCTGCTGCCTTGTGGGTGATAACAAACCCTGCCTCTCTTAGGTTGTTTATCTCTGGCATTTCGTCACATGAATGTCACTAATTCACCTGGAAAGAAGACAGGCCATGGCTGGAGGTAGAAAAGTGGGGCGGGTGCCACATGAGTTATGAGGGGGGGCTGCGCTGAAGCGTAGAGGAGGTTGGTGTGGAAGGCACTTTGGTCCCAGAGAAAAGGCCTCAGACACCTGTCTCTACCTGGTGACCCAGAATCACTTCAAATACAACCCCCTCGGTACTTGCTCTTCTTTCAGGCACCTTTGTCCCCAGCATATTCATTCACAGTCATTGGTCAAGGGCCTGGGGCATACAGCAGCTAACCTTGAGACTTTTGCCAGTGTTCAGACAACTAAGTGTTGGCTTTATGAGTCTTTTCTAAGCACCTACTGCATATACTGCTCTCTCCCAGAGGCCCTCACTACTGTCACCGAAAACTCCAGGGCTCCTCCTGACCTGGCCGTCCTTCTCACAGATACCTCTCCTTCAGCTGCCATCTCTGTGCTCAAAGTTCTCCCCCCAACCCCATCTCTCCAGCCCACAGCATTGATCTGAGCTTCAGACACACAGGACGTCCACTTGGGTGACCGACAAATGCTTCATGGAGAGCAAGACCATACTCATCCTGCAGCCCCACCTGCTCCCCCTCTGAAGTTCTCCTCCTCAGCCAGCAGCTTCCCCTCCCCTGTGGTTCTCCCCCTCAGTCAGCAGCTCCCCATCATTTGGTCACCCAGGCCCATGCATTTGAATGTGCCTCAGTGACCCTATGTTTTTCCTGGGCACCCCAACTCTCACAGCTCTCAACAGACTTCTAGTAAGCAAAAGCCATTGTCTGATTCAGCAAAGCCCTGCAGGCTGCCGAGGGAGCGGAATTCTGTCATACTTGGAAAGAAGTTTCTCTTTAATGAATTAATCTGCATAGAAGGGAGGCACTATTTCACCCAAGATCACATCTCAGAGATAAAGACATCAGATTGCAGGGGAACAGCAAGGGCCGGGAGACAGCACCACACATCACATCGTGGCTGAGCTGTTAGCACAGATTTAAAATGCACAGGAGAGGAGAAAGGCAGGAGGCGCACGCCTGTGATCCCAGCACTGGGAGGCGGAGGCAGGAGGCTGACTTGAGCTATGTGAGACCTGATCTCAAAATAAAGATAAATAAAATATAAAAGAGGGGATAGACATGGAGAAAAGAGATGGGGCACTTGAGCCAGCCTGGGGTGGGGGAGAAAAGCCAAGACACTCGGCACAAGGCTGTGTGTGGTAGCACACACCTTCCATCCCAGCACTAAGGAAACAGAAGAAGGAGAAGCCACAGAGTTGGAGGCCAGCCAAGGCAATGTGGTGAGACTGCCTCAAAAACACACACACAAACAAGCAAACAAACAAAATCAGACAGTGTGGTGCACACAACACAATCCCAGCTCAGGGACACTGAGGTTGGAGGGTCAAGGTGTAAATTCAAGGCCAGCCTGGGCTACTTAGTGAATTCCAGACCAACTAAGGCTCAGCAGAGAGAACCTGTCCCAAAACTAACAAACAAGGATCTTCTGCGGGACTGTTTGCTATATGGAAAGCTGGGGATGGTGGTCCAACCCTCATGGTCAAGACTCTGAGGCAAGAAAACTGCTGTGAATTCAAAGTCACTCAGAGCTACGTAGCAAGACCCCATCTCAAAAGTAAAAATATCTCTATGGAGTTCACAATGAGTACGCTCTATTTGTTTCGGCGGTTTGGTTTCTTGAGACGGGGTCTCGCTAATGCATTCCTGACTGGCCTGGAACGCGCTCTGAAGACCAGACTGGCCTTGAACTCAGAGATCTGCTGGCCTCTGCCTCTGCTGGGATTAAAGTCTTGTGTCACCACGACAGCGGAGTAGGTGGTATATTTTAACATGCGTAAGCGAGTGTGAATTTCGTAAGTGATTCTCCACTCAGACCCTTTTATAGTAGTAGGCCACAGGAGTGCAGTTCTCTATTCTGGAACATATCCCTCCAGCCTGGCAAAGTACCCCTGTGGTCATGTGGCTATCTCTGTGTGCCTTTCCTTTACAAAGGGGTCTGCAGATGGTATCGTAAATTCAGCCAGACACCCCCAAGGTCTTCATCTCCCCTAAGCCCTAAACCAAAAAGGAAAATGGAGCTGTCCATGGGCGAGTGAGGAGAGGAGAACAGAAGGGATGGAGGAAGACCTCAGGAGGCCGCAGCTGTGTTTGGAATGGCAGAGGACTGAGACTGAGGGAGGCAGGCAGGCCCGGATCCAGGGGGCTTCCAGCCGAGACTCACCTTCTCGTAGTAGCGGATCTCATACTCGGTGCCGTTGGCTCCGGGAGCTCCAGCAGGAACAGGCTCCCGCCATGACAGGGACACGCTCTGAGGCTCCACGCGGTCCCTGCGGATCTCATCCTCCTCCCAGGGTGCTGAAGGTAAGCAGAGTGGGACGCTCCTCCTGGACCCACTGCCCACAAGATCTGGGTGAAGGCAGGAGGGGCGGGGCATGCACTTGGGCGCAATGTTAGATGGGGGCGTGGCCTGTGGGTGGAGATGCGGACTGTTGAGCGGGCCTGAGGGACAGAGACTTGTGGGACCAGAGGCTTGAGGAGAGAATCTCTGGCCAAGGCTTCTCTCTTCTTCATTGTCTAGTGGGAGGGAAAGCCCTGCTTGCCTTCCCTCCACCCAGTTTCCCTCATCCGGCTTGGTTCTAGTCCATCAGTCTTTCTGTGGTAGCCGAGATTGGCTTGTTCATGGTGGTACGGCCGCAGGCAAGCGAGTATTAGAAGAAAATCACCCCAACACGATAAAGAGAAAAACGCATGAAGCTTCCAGAGAATATTACACTCAAGAGGGAAAGACTGGAAACTTTCTCTGTCTGGAGGAAGACCGGGAAGCCCACCTGCCAATATAGTACTTAAAGCTCTAGCTAGAGCAACCAGGCAAGAAGAAAAATGTAAAAGACGCCCATACTGGGACGATGCAAAGGTGTCTTTGCTCTAGGGTGACAAGATCTTAACATGGAAAACCCTATGAAGAGTTCACAAAGGACTCTCAGAGAACCAGCCTCACAACACGAAGACTTGTATATGAAGGGCTTGGGATGAGACTCAAGAAACACAGTCAGGGGCTTGGTCAAGTTCACCAGTCAGAGCGGCCCATGACCAGCAATGTCCTGTGTTGGCAAGAGGTTTGGGAAACGGTGCAAAATGTAAGATGGTTCCGGGACACTAGGTAGTCGGGGATAATAGATAGCGGATAGCAAAGGGGAGCAGTGGGGACAGCTCAAACGCGGCCTGCCCTTTGAGCTTCCGGTCTCCTGCGGTACACGTGTGTCCAGCTGGCCTTCTCTCTTAAATTCCAGAGTGACTATGGATTCAGAAGGAGCCGAAAATCCACAGTTGACAGCTGATTGCTAGAATAGGGGATGGGGGAGGGGTATTATATTTTTAACCTCTGTAAAGTCAGTGGGACTGAATGGACCGGCGTGGCTGTAGTGAACCCCAGGCTACATGACCCACAGTGCAGTACTGCCCCCATCCTAAAAATAACTTGAAAAACCCTTTAGTCTTTCCCCCAGTGCCTGACCCTTTGGAAAAAGCCATGTCTTTGTAAGCCGGACAATAGCAGCCTGCCACTCCAGGGCACAGTTGCTTCTGAGGCGAGTACGCTCCCCTGCCCCCAGCAGCGCCTCGGGCTGAATTCACTTGGACCCGGCTTGAAAGGGAAAGAAGTGAGGACGCTTCCTAGGAGGTGGAAAAGCCCTTTGTGGACACCGAGGGGGGCAGAGACTGGGAGGCGAGAGATGTCATGTTTGAGCTTTGTTAGTCAAGAGCATCAGATGGCCAGGGGATCCACAGTAGGACCTGGTCCCATTTTGGCCCTCAGAGATATAGAAGAGGAAAGGTTGACAGAACCTGACAATGAAGGGCTGGTAAGATGGCTCAGTGGGTAGAGTGCTTGCCTTACAAGCGTGAGAATCTGAGTTCAAACCCCCAGAAACCATGTAGTGCTTTGGTACTAAAAGCCCTCGGGGCAGTTAGCCCGGTTTACAGAGGTAGCCTTTCTCAAACATGAGGCTGGATTAGAGGGTAACCTCTAACCTCCACAGGTCACGTACACACACACACACACACACCACTCAGTCATATATATACACACTCAAAAAGAATCCTTAAAAAAAATCAAACTAAAACCTCAGCTTGGCCAAGACCCATCAGGCTGAGGAGAAGAGCTTCTAGGGCACCCTCCCAGCAACCTGTTGCCTTGCCCTGTTGATTCTGAGTGGGGGATACTCAGGTCAGTCATGGCTGCTCTGAGATATTTGTGGGTATTCATTCCCTTTACTGTCTGTTGGTTTAGGGTTGGGTTTGCTTTTGGTCTAGCCCATAAAAGATGTTAGCTAAGAGAAGAGGTTCTAAGAGAGGTTTCTTGCCTTTAAAAAGATACCTGTGGCTGAGTGTGGTGGCGCACACCTTTAATCCCAGGCAGGTGGGTCTCTGAGTTCGAGGTCACCCTGGTCTACAGAGCAAGTTCCAGGACAGCCAGGGCTACACAGAAAAACCTAGTCTTGAAAAACAAAAACAAAAAAGTATCAGAGTCATGGCAACTGACTTGTAATCACACCTATAATCTCTCAGCACCTGAAACAGGAGGATTGCTATGAATTTAAGACAAGCCTCAACTGGGCTGGAGCAGTTACGAGCACTGGATTCCATTCCCAGCAGCCACAGGGCAGCTTACAGCTGTCTCTAACTCCAGTTCCAGGATATCTGTCGCCCTCTTCTGGCCTCTGCTGTTACCAGCGTGAACATGGTACACAGGCAAAACACCCTAAACATGAAATAATAAAAAAATAAAGACCCTGCAATATATACACATACATACACACACACATATAGTGTTTTATAGAAATAGTCATTAGTAGAAAAATTATGACAATACATGCTTTCTTTTTTGGCTTTTTGTGACAAAGTTTGTTTATGTAGCCCTGGCTGTCCTGGAACTTGCTGTGTAGCCCAGGCTGGACTCAAACTCACAGAGATCTACTGGTGTCTGCCTCTCACGTGCAGATTAGAGGCGTGTACCACCATGCCTGATCATGTCTCATTCTTTGAGACCAAAGTCTGTCAGGTAGCCCAGGCTGTGCTCACTTCGTATCTGAGGATGACCTTGAACTCCTGGTCCTCTTGCTTCCATTTCCCAAGTGCTGGGATTGCAGAAATGCCTGCTTTTTTTTCATTCTTCCTCCCTTCCTCCCTTTCCTCTTTCCTTCTTTCCCTCCCTCCTTCTTTCCTTCTTTGGTACTGGTGATCAAACCCAATGCTTCAGGCATGCTAGGCAAATATATCATGGAGCTACTTTTCCAGGCCATGAATTGTTAAAAAAAAAAAAAAAAAAAGTGAAGGCAATAGCAAGGGTTAGATCTCAATAGAGATAATAAAGAACAGAAGTGTCCCAGAAAACCAGGTAGATTGGAAAATCTCTCTCAAAAGTCCTAGGAAAAGGATTAAGAGCTAAAAATGATAAAGGAAGTGACAAGATGTGAGAATCAGAAAATGGATGTACAACCTAAGGCTTAGAGATCGTTTTAAGAGATACAGTGGGCTCTCTACTCAAAGCAGCAGCGAAGAGAAGTTTCTCAGGAATGAAAAAAGAACGAGCGAATCAAAGGGCCTACTGTGCTCCAGCCAGACTGAATGGGAAGAAATACATATTGGTTACGTTTTCATTTTCATCAGCAGGCTAAGAAATTATTCAAACACTCCTGTGTGTGCACATCTATTCCCCCAAGGTACTTACAAAAGAACAAAAATCATCCCGAGCCTTGCTAGAAACTCAAGTGACAGAGTAGGGTCACAGAAAACAGGGAAGAAGGGTCACACTGCAATCAGACAGGAAAGACTGGGAAGCCACCGCGCTGCGCGAGCTTATCCATCTTGCAGAGGGCACTCGAGGGATTACTTGAAAGTGTGCACCAGAGGAGAAACAAATCAGAAGTAAATGTCAAGGATGCGGAGGGTGTGGTATCAAAGGTGATTTTCAACCCAGTCGAGTCTCAGAAATGGGTAAGGCGACCACTCTGTCGCCTTGTGACCTGGCCTGAGTCCCTGCTCCTTCAAGGGCCAGGTGTGCGGGTGGAGTCAGCAAAGGGATGGCGGGGAGAAGGGGGGACACAGAGAGGCGCCACCTGGGTCAGGGGGTGCGGTCACGTGGGTTCCCGAAAGCCTTGGGAATGCATGCAAGGAACTCCTGCTGGGAGGTAGTGGGGGATTGTCTCCACTGGGGGCGCGCCGCCTTACCCCCAGGTCCGGTGGACACTGTGACCTGCGCGTAGGTGGCTCCCGCGGCGGCCGCGGGGCCTGAGACGCCGTTGAGCGCGGCCACGCGCACGGTGTAGCGCGCGCCCGGCCGCAGGTGCAGCAGCGTGGCGGCTCGTTCCCGCAGCCCGGCCTGGCGCGGGACGAAGGCCACACGTGGCCCGCAGGGTTGGCATGCGCCCGCCGGGCCGTCGCGGCCGCAGAGCAGGCACAGCAGCGAGTAGGTGACGTCGGAACGGCCGCCGGAGTCCGCAGGCGGCAGCCAGCGCAGCCGCAGCGCCAGGGGGGAGCGGCTCAGGCTGTACTGCAGGTCCCGTGGAGCGGACGGCGGCCCTGCGACATGGGGTGGCGCTGAGTGCGGCCGGGAAGGGACGCGAGCGCGCGGGGCATGGGGACTCGGGACGCGGGTATCCGCATAGGTAGCAGTATGGGCGCCGGTAGCCCTTGATGGGGATGTGAGGGAGCATCTAGGAACTGAGACGAGGACATGGACCATCGAGGGGACTGGGATGGGGACATGGTCACCGGCACAGAGGGCATGAAAAAGAGGAGGGACATCCCAGCCAGGCCCAGAGAGAGGTTAGGGGTGTGGAGAGATGGCCACCCACAGAGCCATCTCCATCCTTCTGGGTTCCCCCAGCCCCGGGTGCCCAGACCCATCCCAGACTTCCTTTTTGCCCTGCCAGTCCAATTACCAAGGCTCCATTTCACCCCCTCCCCACCGCCAGCCAGGAGGGGCACTCACGGGTGCAGGAAGCTGAGGGCGGGTCAGTGGGTGAACGAGCGTAGGTGTCCTGGCACACGCAGAATGTAGAGGCCTTCTCCAGAGCCAGGCTGTGCTCCGGGCATGGTGAGCAGAGGGGCCGCCTTGGGGACACTTTGAAAAACCCTGGGGGACAGGCTATGGGAAAGGGCTGGTGAGGAGTCTCCTCCCTGACCACGCCCCACCCTGCATTCCTGTTTTTCCTGGATTAACGTGGGGAGAGTGGGGTGACAGCTCTTAGCCCAGTCTCACCTGGCCCTTGACAAATGCTGTGTGTTCAGGGGACGGTGACATAATTGACTTCTGGTAATACATTTGACTTCATCTCCATGGTTAAAAAGAGAAAAGCGAGGCTGGGAGAGGTTAAGATGCCCAATGCCCCGCGGTTAGTGGGTTTCCCACCCCAGCCTGCCCCCTTTTCAAAGCCCTGACAACACGGCCCTAAGGAGCAGCCTAAAGTGAGCAAGAGAAAAGAAGGGTGCGGCCTTCAAGGACAGGTCCCCGTTACTCAGAGACAGACACACACTCCCATTTAGACAGGCAGGCAGGCAGGCAGGGGGGCACTCGCGCATGCGCCAAAAGTTCGTTCTCCTACTACCATCCACTGTGCCCAGTAAGAGCATAAACATTTTCCAGCTCACACGGTGGATGCCAGTGTGGAAGCAGAGCTGGGCAGGTGGAGGGGTGGAGCCGTCAGAATGCTCCAGTGGCTTCTTAGACTAGTTCTATGTGACACTACTCAGGAGCCTTGCTGCTCTGGCCTTCGCTCACCTAACCCAGAGCACACTCCTAAGAACAGACTGTAGCCTGATGGGTCTATAGCCGAGTTCACCTCTGATTCGCTTTTGGTCTCGGACGCATTGGTTAATCTTTCTGAGTTTTGCATAGACTGCGACTTCAGCAAGATTATTGGAGGACTGACTGAGATAAAACCCTGGTACGATCCACTTCTGTATGGATTGTTATCATAGTGACATTAACAGTGATAGTGCTTCTCCCTTTCCGGGCCCCTGGAGGGAACAGTGAACACAAACTGGCTGACTGATGGAGGCAGAATCTCCTGCAGCCCAGGCTAGCCTCCAACTGACGGTGTAGCTGAGGGTTAACCTTGAATTGTTCTTCCTGCCTTTCCTAAATGCTGGAGTTATAGGCAAGACCATACTCTAAAGTCCTATTTTGTTTGTGTGTAGTGGGAGGGTGTACGTGGCCCTTTGTGAACATGTAGAGGCCAGAGGTCCGTGTCAAGTGTCTTTCTCTGCCTCTGAGTAGCTTCTTTTTTGAGACAGGGTCTCTGGGAATCAGAAGTTCACCGCCTCAGCTAGTCTAGCTGTCCAGACCGCCGCTGGGATTTGCTGCCCCCTTCCTGTGCTGGGGTCACAGACAAGCTCTGCCATGCCTAGCTATTATGTGGATGCTGGGCATCTCAGCTCTGCTCTTCAGGCTGCCACAGCAAGCACTTTTACCCACCGATACTTCTCCCCATCCCAAATGCCCATTTTAAAAAGGTTTCCATCAGGGTTGGGGCAGTAGCTCCTGGCCCCTGCTCTCTGCTGTGGTTGGTCCTCACATGACTCTCCGCTGCTTCCCTCCAGTCTAGCTGAGGGTGGAAGACTAGACCCGAGAAGACAGAACAACAGCGGGGAGGAAGACTAGGCCTTGGGAAGTACTCTATTAAGAGCCTTTGAAAGGCTTAGACTCAGGAGGGCCCCATTTTGCCCAGAGTCCCCTGTGGCATAGCTGGGGAGATGGGGCTTGGCAGGGTCTTTCCTTTGGCACAGTGGTTCTCAACCTGTGGGTCATGGCCCCTTGGGGTTCAAACTAGCCTTTCACATGGGCTGCCGAAGACTATTGGAAAACACAGGTATTTACATTACAATTCATAGCCATAGCAAGGTTACAGTTATGAGTTTGCAACGAAAATAATTTTGTGGTTGGGTCATCACAACATAAGGTTGAGAACCACTGCTTTAGTGCAAAATCCAGGGCAACTACCCCTGTGGGCCTTTGGGTGTGGTCATGGTCAAAACCAAGACTTGAAAGTCTGCTGCGGTTATTAGCTTTGCTGCACTGAGTTGAGAACACCAGCAGTCAGATGGGAATTGTGACTGTGGCCTGTTGACTGTGTGCTGAAACAGAGAGGTGAGGGCCTGGACAAGTGCCCACCTCAAGACTCAGGGTGTTGGGAGGAATGTAGAGGTGCCTTGCTCTCGGTGGAAGAGGGTTAACGTCATAGCTGTGGTCATCATGGCCCCATCACAGGCAACTGTGGTCCTCCCTACTTGGAGAGGCATTGTCTAGAAGAGTGTTGTGTTGAAAGACAGACAACCAGCACCTTCCTCTTTTCAATGTCAAAGTCAGAAATTCAGAGATCAGATAGTTCAGCTCCTACAGCCTTGCCCCTGTACCATTTTTAACAGCTTAGCTCATATACCTCATGATGGGGAAGTCTCCCTCTTCCTACTCCTTTGCTCCCAGATAGACAGTTATTCATAGGAAGAGCCCAAGTTGGGTGCCCTGTGTAGAGTCACCTCTGGCATCTCACCAAGGGTCCCAAGTGATCTGTATAGTCTCAGGGAGCAGGCAGACCCACAAGAGATTTGGTGATAAGTCACTTTTGCAACCCTAATGTGTTCCCTAGAGGGAAGCTGAATTTCATTGATTCCTGTGGTAGCTGGAACACGACCCAGGTACCAGTGCAAACCTGACCTCTTCTGTTCCCTTTCTAACCCTCTCCAGCAGCCCCCTACTATGCCCACTCTGAACATCACGGAGAGCTTCTTATCCTGACCTGTGATGTCCCACACCCTCTACCTCCTGGCTCTTTGAGTTCTCCAAAATCTGCTTCCAACAGCACCTCCTTTGGGAAGTTTGTCCTAGATTTCCCCCCACTCCCCCACTGCCCTGGGCAGGGGTGACACCATTATAAATGACTTTTATCTGGTCTCAGCCTGGGGGCGGGGAGCATGTCACAAACCAGAGATCTCTAGTCCCTGAGCACCCACAGTTTTATCATCTGTTACAAGCCAGGTGTTCTAGGCTCTAAAGAGGCACTATAAAGTACACAGGAATCCGACTGTCCCTGCCTGGTCACCTCCACACCTGGCAGAGCACAGAGAGAGGTCATGAGTTGGTAATTCCCTCCAACATCTGGCTATGAAAACCGCAAACATCCCCCATTCTGATCCACATCTCCTCTCCTGCAGTCTGAAAGGTGGGGATGAGCCACCCTCTGTTTTAGGATAATTCGTCATCTCTGCTCTGGACCCCTGCCTTTCACCTCCCTCCCCCCAAAGTCAACATTCCATCTGTCACCTCCCCTACTGGTCTTTGCAACCCCCTCTCTACTGCCTCTTTCCAGTGATGTCACTAGTGGGAGGAGCAGAAAAAGCAGCCCATTTCCATGCAGGCATAAGGGCTCTGACTATAGACTATTTTAAAACAATCCTAAAACCGACTAAAAGTTGTCCTGCTTTTTATTAGCAACATGCGTCAGCAATTTTAACCCGTGTCGGTAATAAAACACTCCTTCCTCTTGAACAGATTGCTCCCCACACACATTTGGTATGCCACTGCCCTGCCCCCACCCCCGCTGCACACCCCACCCAGTATTTATACAGTGTCTCTAGTCTGCAATAAAAGTTCTCTCTTTGTTCAAACAACATGTTCATACCCAAATATCCTATCCACCCAACATCCTGCTGAAGATGCTGTCTCTTCTCCCTTCAAATCCAGGCTGCTAGTCTTTCCTAGTGACTGTGCACGCGTGTGTTCATGCATGTGTGTGTGTGTGTAAGGGAGTCTCACATAACTCAGACTGGCCTCACACTTACTGTGCTGCTAAGGATGACTGAACATCTGATCCTCTTGTCTCTACCTCTTGAGTGTTGGGATTATAGGCATGTACCACCATGTCTGGTTTCTGTGATACTAGGCTGGAACCCAGGGCTTCATGGATGCTAACTCAGTCACATCCCTAAGTTGGATCATGAACCCATCTGACTCCTCGGGGTTCTTTGTTCTTCAGCTGACTGCAGCCTGTTCTCTCCATTGCTCCACTAAAACTGTTCTTGCCAAGACCGAGTGAACTCTATCCAACCCTTGACATGTCTGAGTGCTCACCGTGCTATAGGCTGCTGTCTTCTGACTATTCAGCTCCCTGAACCACCGCGCTATCTCCTCCTCTGTACGCTTTACCCCTCAGCATACCTCCTCCAATTGCTTTATTTTTAGACAGGGTTTGTTATATAGCCCTGACTGTCCTAGAACTCACTATGTAGACCAGGCTGTCCTGGAACTCACAGATTCCTGCCTTCCTCTGCCCCCCAATTGCTGGGATCGAAGCAGTGGTTCTCAACCTGTAGGTCACGAACCACTTGGCAACCCTCCATCTCTAAACATATTTACATTGTGATTCATAACAGTTTCAAGATTACAGTTGTGAAGTAGCAATGAGAATAATTTTATGGTTGGGGTCACCACAATATGAGGAACTGTATTAAAGGGTCACAGCATTAGGAAGGGTGAGAGCCACTGGCCTAAAGGCATGAGCCAAAATCACTTTTAGAAAATTCGTTTTTGCTGGGTATAGGTTACATAAGGAGAGTTCTTGCCTGTTGAGTCACCTTGCCTCTTAGGGATTTTTCTTTGTTTCTTTTTGAGATTGGGTCTCACGTAGCCTAGGCTAGCATCAGATTCACTATGTAGGTGAGAATGGCCTTAAACCCTGTTCTTCCTGCCTCCAGGTTCTGAGTTAACAGGCCGTCAGCAACCACCCCGCCTCCCATCACTTCCGTCTTCAACACTCAAGGACAGCTGCATCCACTTCAGTTCAGGACTCTCGGTCTCTCTCCCGGACCATTGTGTTGCCTTCCTTCCTCCCTCCGTCCTCCAATGCTTCCCACCCCAATCCTTCCTTTGCTATTGGCAGCTTGAGTGGTCCTTTGAAAAAATAAATCTGAAGGTGTTGGCTTCCCTCCTCCTTGGCTTAAAGCATAAAATCTTTATCTCACCCTTCACTCCGGCCCCGCCCCTCTCCCAGCTCATCACTCACGCCTCACACGCCCACATGCCCTCTGCAGTAACCACACTGGATTACTTACTTAGTACCAACCACTTTGTTCCTTCCTGTCACCATGCCTCTGCAGAATGTCTCAGCCACCAAGAAGAGAAACCTCCCTTCCTTTGGAAAACTCTCCCCGTCCTCAGAACCGGGCTCTCTGTGGACACGTCACAACTACAGTCTGATGGCTTAGCACTGACTGTTGACTTGACACCTAGGAGACAGATTTCTAGGCACATCTCTTGCATAAGGTTAGCCTCTGAGAATGTCTGTGAGGGATTGTCTTGACTGAGTTAATTGAAGTAGAAAGGAAAAAAACCACCTTTGTTTTTGAGACAGGGTCTGTTTACAAAGCCCTGGCTATCCTGGAACTCACTAAGTAGACCAGGCTGACCTTGAACTCACAGAGATCTTCCTGCCTCTGCCTCTCAAGCATTAAAGGCCCCTTGGAGCTGTGGGTGGCACCATTTCCCGAGCAGGTGTCTGGATTGTATAGGATGGAGAGATACAGCAAAGCACCAACAGGCACGCATCAATTCACTGGGCTCTGCTCTTGCCTGTGTATAGAAAGAGGCCAGTTCTCTCAGGACCCTGCTTCTGTGGCCTCCTCACCATGATAGACTGTAACATAGACTCATAAGCAAACAAACTCTCCATTAAGTTATTTCTGTCAGGCTATTCTGTCATAGCAGCAGAAAGGAAACTAAGACACACGATCCCCCAACGCATCTCCACTGAGCACCTACCACAACCTGTCCTACGATGGACCCTGGGGCTGCCGAGAAGACTGCTGAGCTCAGAAACACATGCATATACACATCATGTCAGCACACCACTGTAGCACAGGCACAGAGGTCTCCGTGAGAACGGGTTGCTTGGGAGAGCTCGGGTTCTTGCCTCTTTCATGTTAACCCCAGTTTCCCAGAAATTGGGAGGCTGCGTTCATTCACACACATAAGAACCGTGCGGCGCAGCCGGTATCCTCTGCTCATCTGAGTGGATGGTGGAGTGAGTAGGAGAACACGTGTCCTGGTTAGCTGTAACTTGTCAGAGCCAAGCATCACCTGAGGCTCAACTGAGGATTTCTCAGATCGGGTTGGCCTGCGGGATGTCTGTGAGGAACTGTCTTGAAGTAGGAGGACCCAGTCCGCTGTGGGAGGCACCCTTCCCTGGTCAGACTGTCCTGGGCTGTATAAAAAGCTAGCTAAACATTTGAACCAGAAAGCAGTCTTCCTCTGTGGCTTTTGCTTTGCGTTCCTTCCCTGACGTTCCTCAGTGATGGACTCTGACCTGTAAACTAAAAGCTTTCTTCCCTTGGGTCATTTTTGGTCAGTGCAACAGGTGAAATGGCAACACCGAGCTCAGTCACCTCTGTCACCTACCATTCTGTAGCCCTGGGTAGCACATATTACTTTCTTTTTCAACGTTATTTTAACTTATATGTATGGGTTTTTGTCTGCATACCACATGTGTGCCTGGAAAAAGAGGGTGTCGGATCCCCTGGCACTGGAGTTTCAGGTGGTTGTGAACTACCATGTGGGTGCTGGGAATTGAAGTTGGGTCCTCTGCAAGAAGAGCAAGTGCTCTTAACCCATGAGCCATCTTTCCAGCCCCACATATCTCTTCCTTATGACTTAAAAAATAAATCTTTGCCCCTTTGCATCTAGATGTGAGCTCGTGTCTGACCTGTTTCTATTGCCTGCTTTAGGAAGTCCATCGTTTGGTGATGAGATGGCTCAGCGAGAAAGGCGACTGCTGTCCAGCTTGACTACTGGCGTTTAATATCAGAACCCATGCTGGAAGGATAGAGCTGATTCTATTGGGTTTTCCTCTAGCTTCTACTTGTACTTCATGAATGCACATGCTCTCTCTCTCTCTCTCTCTCTCTCTCTCTCTCTCTCTCTCACACACACACACACACACACACACACACACACACACACGGGGGGGGGGAGTACATCCTTTGAAGTTTCTGACTAAACGCACACATTCCAGATCCCATCCTATCCTGCCACTTCGAACCCACAGACCCAGAGGCCCAGAAAACACCCCCAGTGTCACAACAACTCTATTTCAGAAAACTGAGTGGGATCCTAGGAGCCATCTAGTGCAAGTTGCCACCCTTGATCCCTGAGATGCCCCTGACAACATGGCTTGAATATGGTCAAAGGTGAAGTCCCTATAATGCTAGCCTGAGGTTTGAGCTGCTGTGGAGTTTTTTCCTTATACATGAAGGAGGCATGGTAGAGCAGTAGGTTCCCAGAGCTGGGCAAACCTGAATTCCAATCCTGACTGCCCATTCCCCAACTTTACAACTAAGGCAGGTACTCATCTCTTTGGTAAAGGGAACCTATCATATTTCCTGGAATACAGAGCTCTGTGTTTTTATTTTTTTGTTTGCCTGTTTTTGTTGTTGTTGTTTTATTTAAAGACAACATTTTACTATGTGTCTAGTCTGGCCTTGAATTCCTGCTCTTCCTGACTCAGCATCTGAGAGCTGGTCTTTACAGGCCTAAGCCACTACCTGGTTCCTAATATATCCTTATATGGGGGTCAGATTCTCTTCTTCCAGTCGGTCTTGGCTAAGCCCACTAGAAACCGCACAAAAGGTCTTGACCCCCCAGCTCCTCCTATGGCTTGTCCACTTCCACTCCTGCCTCTTCACAGAGGGCACACTCTTTCCTGCCACCTGCATGCTATGTCCCCATCCCATCCCTCCAGGTGCCCTGGATACCTTCACAGACGTCACCGCGTTCCTGGAATCCTGCACTGCAGCTGCAACGACCCACGGGCACCAGCCACTCGCCGTCGGCGCCACAGTGCATGCGGGGAGGGCTGCCAGGCTCCCCTTCTGAGTGGGACACACACGTTCCAGTCACTTCCACCAGGGTGGAGAAGGCACTCTCAGCTGCTGTGGCGGGGAAGGCCGCCAGGCCCCGCACTATGGCACGGCACTGCTTGTAGTAGACACGCACGGAGACCAGCGCCACACACGCACCCACATCCTGGAAGGCTAGGTGGAAACCCTGCCGGCTGAGGGGGCCAATCTCACGCACCTCTGTGTTCAGCTTCATCTTGCGTTCCCCCAGGTCGCCTTGCGTGAAGCTCTCATCAGCGGCGATAGTGTCTATCTTGCGGGGTCGGTTGCCTCCTAGGCGGGGACGCCCACGTCCCAGGTCGGCCTCAGTTTCCAGGTAGTAAGCGTTGAAAGTCTCTTTGCAGGTGCCTGCGGCGCCAGGGATGCTGCTGCAATCCCGCAGCGTGAACTGCAGTTCCACGAAGATGCGCTGCCCACGGCCGCGGCTAATCCAACCCGTCTGCAGCCAGTTGTCCTGGTTGGGCTCCAGCACGTTGCATACTTGGTATGTCCGGATGGGACGGTCATGTTCGTCCACGCCACTAATCTCCTCCCACTGAGGCAACAGCACAGAGGTGGACACCTTAGAGCTCGGAGCTTTAGCACTGGCCCGTCTCCACCTTCTTCACTTCTCCTGCCTTCCCACCCCCTCACCCCCACCATACAAGCCCCTAAATATGACAAAACGTGGGGAGAGGAGACACTTTGGAAAGGGACAAGTCAAATCCATTTTCTTTCCAGTACTGGGGATTGAACCTAGGTCTTGGGCTTGCTAGGTAAGCACTCTACCACATACCTCTTTCCCATTTTTGTTTTGACATTGCATCTAAGTAGTCCAAGTTGGCTTTGAACTCACTCTGTCACATAGCTAGCTAGGCTTACAGGCCTGTGGCATGAAGCCATTTCCTTCCTTCCTTCCTTCCTTCCTTCCTTCCTTCCTTTCTTTCTTTCTTTCTTTCTTTCTTCTTTTTTTCTTTTTGGCAGGATCTCATTCCATAGCCTAGGCTAGCCTTAATCTCATTATATATCCTAGGCTGGCCTCAAACTCACATCAGTCTTTCTCCCTCAGCCCCAGAGTGCTAGGATTACCGACATAGACTATCACACCAACTTTCTCTTTTCCTTTTAAAATATGCAGCACTAGCCGGGCGGTTGTGGCGCACGCCTTTAATCCCAGCACTCAGGAGGCAGAGGCAGGTGGATCACTGTGAGTTCGAGACCAGCCTGGTCTACAGAGCTAGTTCCAGGACAGGCTCCAAAGCCACAGAGAAACCCTGTCTCGAAAAACCAAAAA
>NW_026067895.1:0-1784 GCF_014885135.2 Alexandromys fortis
GAAGCTGGGGGAGTGATACAAGTTGGTAGGATGTGGTGATAGATGGGTATGGTTAAAATACATTGTATAAGTGTACAAAACTGAGGAATAAAAATTTTTTAAAGAATTTAAACTTTTCTGCTATTATTCTTATTGTCTGCTAGGAATTTCTTCAATTCAATTTCCATATCTAAATCAAGCAAAAACTACTTCAGAATATGTTTTAGAGAAATGAACATATCACACTTCTTTCCACATATCCTCTTCTACTTGCTTGTGTTTATTTTATTCTTTGAAGAATTTATACATGCATAAAATTTATCATGATACTAACCTCAAATAGCTCCTGCTGCAAACTCTCACACTTGCTAATATAATTCTATCCAAACTTTATTTACTTTTTAATAGATTATTTAATACAATTAGTATGCCTGTTTAAACATGAGTGTTGTTTGGAAATCTAATGTAACATGTGTAACATACCAGTGGAGACTTTCCAAAAAAAAACGACTCTATATCTACCAGCAGCCTTTAATTAAAAATATATTCTTATGTGTGAATGGGACCTCAGGAGTTCTTCCCCTTTCCATGATGGAAATTTTAAACAAATTGACCTTCTGCAGATATTATAGAGGAATCTAAAATTGCTCTGAATTCATATGAGTGAAAGAGCTATGTCATGTCTAGAAGACACAGCAAGTCAGTCGCATTCATGTTTTAGAGAATAAAGTGATGATAGAACAAAAAAATCACTGATACATGCATAATTCTATATTTTAAAATTCTGTTAACTAGTGAAAAATAGAAATGATTATTATTTTGGGAAAAAATCTTGAATGCCTTAGTTTTATTTAAAATTTTAGAGAAAAAACTGACTGGTGATAAAACAAGATCTAAAGACCAGATTCAGTGAGTCACCTGTCTGGTAGCAGATTTCAAATTAACTACTTAGGAAGAGGTTTTGACCTAGGAAGCATTTGGGAAGGAATTTGGAAGATATTAGCTTATCAGAGGCAATCAGGCCTACTCAAAGAGGCAAAACATTTCCTTAGATCTTGTACATAGACACACAATGAAAATCAAGTATTTCATATTTTCATTTATGTCACATTTATAAGCTATCTTAAGGTACCCCAATCAAACTCTATAAAGCACTGAGAGATTGCAGGATATTTGATCACACTGTGAACCCTAAGATTGTGTTATTTACTGGAAACACCTGCTTCTAGCTGCAGTATGAATCAGCCTTAGTACATACCTTTAATCAAAGAGCTTTCTGCTTGGATAGTGTAAACAAGATTAAATAAAGTCAATCATAGATCAAGAGGTGGAGCAAGCAACTGGTTGACAGGAAATGAACATAAAATGATTAAAAAAATACATAGAGGATAACAAGAAATCAAGAGTACAGATATAGAGAGGCACAGAAAGTAGAAGGAAGGGACATTTAAATTTGAAGAAACTTAATTGAAATCCCATAGGATAGGGAGGCTGGTTGGATGTTGGTGGAGGAGGAAGGTCAGCTGGGTGCTTTTTCTGCCTCTCTGAGATAGCAGGCTTTCACCCCAGCATCTGGATCCTGGGCTTGTGTTGGTAAAATCAAGTGATTGAAATTTTGTTAAAAACAGCATTTGGTTCAGTGTGTTCAGACTGATATTGAGGTCTTTGATC
The DNA here is from genome assembly GCF_014885135.2 of Alexandromys fortis. Taxonomy (NCBI): domain Eukaryota; kingdom Metazoa; phylum Chordata; class Mammalia; order Rodentia; family Cricetidae; genus Alexandromys; species Alexandromys fortis. The sequence goes on from NW_026067895.1 coordinate 1,651, forward strand.
CATTTGGACTTGAGTTTTGTGCATGGTGATAGATATGGGTCTATTTTCATTCTTCTACAGGTTGACATCCAGTTGTGCCAACACCATTTGTTGAAGATGCTTTCTTTCTTCCATTGTATACTTTTAGCTCCTTT